>NC_034180.2:48996986-49296986 GCF_002021735.2 Oncorhynchus kisutch | reverse complement strand
CCCTTGTTGGCACGATCTCTGTTTGTACCAGGCATCTCTTCCTCTTTACGTTACTGTCTAAAATCAAAGGACTAGCTAGGTTATTGTACTGATAACAAACCTAGTTATTAGACCACAGAGCACACTCATCTTGGAGTTTAGTGCTTTACTGTCTCCCTGTTGCTATGGCTACTGTAGCATTGTTGTTCTCTCCCTGGATCTATTTTCTTACCCATCTCTGTCCCTATTGTTAGATAACTTCTGTGAACACCATTCTAGATGCATTCTAGATTGTTTTGACGGCCACTTTCTTTTCACCAGCGAGCCACATGCTATGTGCTACATCGAGACTTCGAATTTAGACGGGGAGACCAACCTAAAGATACGACAGGTGAAGGTTCTTAATTCATCCACACACACAGACGCATACACAGACACACCAAACATACCACTTATTACGTTACATTGTGGCCCAGATAAGAGGAGTCAGCTCGTCAACTCAACCCCTGCACCTCTTCCTTCCCCAACCAGGGTCTTCAGGTCACAGCGCATGACAAGGATGCTGATAGTCTGTCGCGGCTGAGCGGGTGCATGGAGTGTGAAAGCCCCAATCGCCACCTCTACGACTTTGTAGGCGTCATCCGATTAGAGGGTCATAGGTGAGAGAGATCTACCTGTCTATCAATCAATTATATATATATATATATATATCTGTGTAGGTCCTAGACAGTAACCCAGCCTAGACCTCCATAGAGCATTCAACAGCACAGTGCCAAGGAAAGGTTCTGTCTCGGTATTCTTTCATACAGTCCTTTCAGGAAGTTTCCACCCTCTGACACAGCTTAGTGTGAATCACTACTTCCTAGGGTTGCAATAAATCTGATATCCACCGACTCGTTCTCTCCAGTCCCGTCCCTTTAGGTCCGGAGCAGATCCTTCTCCGTGGAGCCCGGCTCCGGAACACCCAGTGGGTGAACGGCATGGTGGTGTACACAGGGCACGACACCAAGCTGATGCAGAACAGCACGCGGCCTCCCCTCAAGCTGTCCAGCGTGGAGCACATCACCAACACCCTGATCCTGGCGCTGTTCGGCTGCCTGCTGGCCATCTCCCTGGTCTGCTCGGCCGGACAGACACTCTGGAAGACCCAGTATGGGGACTTCGCCTGGTACATGGACCTCAACTGTGAGTCACCTTACTTTATGTTAAGTTACTTTATGTTCAGTTATGTTTTATTACTTTACGTTAAATTCTACTTTGCTTTATTCTACTTTGCTTTATTCTACTTTGCGTTATTCTACTTTGCGTTATTCTACTTTGCGTTATTCTACTTTGCGTTATTCTACTTTGCGCTATTCTACTTTGCGCTATTCTACTTTGCGCTATTCTACTTTGCGCTATTCTACTTTGCGCTATTCTACTTAACGCTATTCTACTTAACGCTATTCTACTTTGCGCTATTCTACTTTGCGCTATTCTACTTTGCGCTATTCTACTTAACGCTATTCTACTTTGCGCTATTCTACTTTGCACTATTCTACTTAACGCTATTCTACTTAACGCTATTCTACTTAACGCTATTCTACGTTACTTTATTCTATTAGTACAACGTGATGTAGGATGGATATGATCATGGAGGCACTTTCTATCAGACTGATATATTATTGGATAATACCAATGAATTATTACCAATTATTGGATAATACCAATACCAACTGTAACATGTGTATGATCCCAATTTAGTACCCAGCAAATGTCTGATATTTAATAATTGACATGAACCATTACCCTCTCAGTAAATGTAATGACGTGTTGTTTTTTTTTCTTTACCACTGTAGTCTTAGCATCTCCAGGTAACAACCTTTCTCTGAGGCCTGTAGAAATGTTTTTGGTTGTATCCCCCAGACTAGTGACTTAGACCCCGTTGTTCATTACAATAGAGCTTTGTTTAGAAGTAAGAGCTTGTTAAAATAGAGCTTAGTAAGAGCTGTAGATTACTTTATGTGAATTCCATGGCCCATGGTAAACAATGTGTCCACCTAGCTAGTTATGTTTTAAAGGCATACTGTAGCAAAACCAAAAAATGAGTGTTCAGATTATAACTCTTTTTTTTTACTCTGTTTTGCACCGTTTTATCCCTAGTGAACCAGGTCTAAAGAAAGGGTTTGTGGTAGGACCTGGATTCAAATTAGATTAAAGGTAATTTCTCTGTGTAACTTGCTCTAACTCCTTCCTACCAGATGGTGGCGCTGCCAACTTTGGCCTCAACTTCCTCACCTTCATCATCCTCTTCAACAACCTCATCCCCATCAGTCTACTGGTCACCCTGGAGGTCATCAAGTTCATCCAGGCGTACTTCATCAACTGGGTGGGAAAATCACTGCACTACACAGCCTCTTACTTCATCAACTGGGAGGGAAAATCACTGCACCACACAGCCTCTTACTTGGTATCTCAGAGTCGCGGTCAATTTCAATTTAATTCTGGTAGTGAACACTCTAAGTAGACCTACCACAGGAGTAAATGTATCTACTTCAAAAGCTTGGTGAGAAGTTTTGGCAAATATGGAATTTGATCTAGTACACGTGAGTGAGCATACAAATTGATGTCCGTACTATGGTAGATTTGGGACATTCAATTTATGCAATGACTTTCTCCACATCTTGTTTGTACTGCAAAGCCTATTGGGGATGTGAATGTGTTTGTGTGTGTGTGTGTGTGTGTTCAGGACATGGATATGCATTATGAGCCTACGGATACCTCTGCCATGGCACGGACGTCCAACCTAAACGAGGAACTGGGTCAGGTCAAATACATCTTCTCTGACAAAACAGGCACCCTCACCTGCAACGTGATGCAGTTTAAAAAGTGCTCCATCGCAGGTGTCGCCTACGGGTGAGAAGGACTTGCGTTAATCCAAACATTTTATAGAATTAGCATGAATAAAACTATGTACTTTGCTGGATAGGTACAGTGGAAGTCAGAAGTGTATATACACCTTAGCCAAATGCATTTAAACTCAGCTTTTTACCATTTCTGACATTTAAACCTAGTAAAAAATAACCTGTTTTAGGTCAGTTAGGATCAGCACTTAATTTTAAGAGTGTGAAATGTCAGAATAATAGTAGAGTGATTTATTTCAGCTTTTATTTATTTTATCACATACACTCAAGTTTACATACACTCAATTAGTATTTGGTAATATTGCCTTGAAAATTTTTTTACTTGCTCAAACGTTTTGGGTAGCCTTCCACAAGCTTCCCACAATAAGTTGGGTGAATTTTGGCCCATTCCTCCTGACAGAGCTGGTGTAACTGAGTCAGGTTTGTAGGCCTCCTTGCTTGCACACACTTTTTCAGTTCTGCCCACAATTGTCCTATGGGATTGAGGTCAGGGCTTTGTGATGGCCACTTCAATACCTTGACTTTGTTGTCCTTAAGCCATTTTGCCACAACTTTAGAAGAATGCTTGGGGTCATTGTCCATTTGGAAAACCCATTTGCGACCAAGCTTTAACTTCCTGACTGATGTCTTGAGATGTTGCTTCAATATATCCACATACTTTTCCTTCCTCATTATGCCATCTATTTGGTGAAGTGCACCAGTCCGTCCTGCAGCAAAGCACCCCCACAACATGATGCTGCCACCGACGTGCTTCACGGTTGGGATGGTGTTCTTCGGCTTGCAAGCCTCCCCCTTTTTCCTCCAAACATAACGATGGTCATTATGACCAAACAGTTCTTTTTGTTTCATCAGACCAGAGGACATTTCTCCAAAAAGTACGATCTTTGTCCACATGTGTAGTTGCAAACCGTAGCCTGGCTTTTTTATGGCGGTTTTAGAGCAGTTGCTTCTTCCTTGCTGAGCGGCCTTTCAGGTTATGTCGATATAGGACCTGTTTTACTGTTTTACTGTTCTTCACAAGGTCCTTTGCTGTGGTCCTGGGATTGATTTGCACTTTTCGCACCAAGGTACGTTCATCTCTAGGAGACAGAATGCGTCTCCTTCCTGAGAGGTATGACGGCTGCGTGGTCCCATGGTGTTTTATACTTGCGTACTATTGTTTGTACAGTTGAACGTGGTACCTTCAGGCTTTTGGAAATGGCTCCCAAGGATGAAGCAGACTTGTGGAGGTCTACAGTTTATTTTCTGAGGTCATGGCTGTTTCTTTTGATTTTCCTATGATGTCAAGCAAAGAGGCACTGAGTTTGAAGGTAGGCCTTGAAATACATCCACAGGTACACCTCCAATTGACTCAAATGATGTCAATTAGCCTATCAGAAGCTTCTAAAGCCATGACATCTTTTTCTGGAATTTTCCAAGCTGTTTATAGGCACAGTCAACTTAGTGTATGTAAACTTCTGACCCACTAGAATTGTGATACAGTGAATTATAAGTGAAATAATCTGTCTGTAAACAATTGTTGGAATAATGATGTGTCATACACAAAGTAGATGTCCTAACAGATTTTTCCAAAACTTGTTTGTTAACAAGAAATGTGTGGAGTGGATGAAAAACAAGTTTTAATCACTCCAACCTAAGTGTATGTAAACTTCTGACTTCAACTGTCTTCTCGTTGTCTTTTATTGTAGTGCTTGTCCACACAGTTATGTGGTGTAGGACAGATCTTTATTCTCATCTCAATTGTAAACATATATATTTTTTTATTTTTTTTATTTAACCAGGTAGGCTAGTTGAGAACACCTTTATTTAACCAGGTAGGCTAGTTGAGAACACCTTTATTTAACCAGGTAGGCTAGTTGAGAACACCTTTATTTAACCAGGTAGGCTAGTTGAGAACACCTTTATTTAACCAGGTAGGCTAGTTGAGAACACCTTTATTTAACCAGGTAGGCTAGTTGAGAACACCTTTATTTAACCAGGTAGGCTAGTTGAGAACACCTTTATTTAACCAGGTAGGCTAGTTGAGAACAAGTTCTCATTTGCAACTGCGACCTGGCCAAGATAAAGCATAGCAGTGTGAACAGACAACACAGAGTTACACATGGAGTAAACAATTAACAAGTCAATAACACAGTAGAAAAAAAGGGGAGTCTATATACATTGTGTGCAAAAGGCATGAGGAGGTAGGTGAATAATTACAATTTTGCAGATTAACACTGGAGTGATAAATGATCAGATGGTCATGTACAGGTAGAGATATTGGTGTGCAAAAAAGCAGAAAAGTAAATAAATATAAACAGTATGGGGATGAGGTAGGTAAAATTGGGTGGGCTATTTACCGATAGACTATGTACAGCTGCAGCGATCGGTTAGCTGCTCAGATAGCAGATGTTTGAAGTTGGTGAAGGAGATAAAAGTCTCCAACTTCGGCGATTTTTGCAATTCGTTCCAGTCACAGGCAGCAGAGAACTGGAACGAAAGGCGGCCAAATGAGGTGTTGGCTTTAGGGATGATCAGTGAGATACACCTGCTGGAGCGCGTGCTACGGGTGGGTGTTGCCATCGTGACCAGTGAACTGAGATAAGGCGGAGCTTTACCTAGCATGGACTTGTAGATGACCTGGAGCCAGTGGGTCTGGCGACGAATATGTAGCGAGGGCCAGCCGACTAGAGCATACAGGTCGCAGTGGTGGGTGGTATAAGGTGCTTTAGTAGCAAAACGGATGGCACTGTGATAAACTGCATCCAGTTTGCTGAGTAGAGTGTTGGAAGCTATTTTGTAGATGACATCGCCAAAGTCGAGGATCGGTAGGATAGTCAGTTTTACTAGGGTAAGTTTGGCGGCATGCGTGAAGGAGGCTTTGTTGCGGAATAGAAAGCCGACTCTAGATTTGATTTAAAATTGTAGATAAACCAAACATGTCAGTATGTAATATTATTTTGTTGTTGTTGTTGTTGTCTGAAAGGCACAACACAGACAGTCTTGAGGAAGAGGGCTTTGGCGATCCGACCTTACCGGAGAATCTCCACAATGATCACGTGAGTACATAACATTAGACGATGTACTAGCTGTCAGTATCAACGTGTTTTTTATTCTCTTTTTTTTGTGTATTAATTGTGTTTGTGCGCCCAGCCCACAGCTACTATTATCCAAGACTTTCTGACCATGATGGCTGTGTGTCACACTGCTGTTCCTGAGAAGACTGAGGACACTATAGTCTATCAGGCCTCTTCCCCAGGTAGCTCTCAAATGCATTGGATTACACCTCTTGTACTACATTACACCTCTTCTTCCTCTTCTACAGTATTATAGCAGAAGAGGTGTATTACACACCTTTTACTATATAACACCTCTTCTACCTCTACTATATTACAACTCTTCTACTATATTGTCAATCAATCAAATGTATTTATGAAGCCCTTTTTACATCAGCCAATGTCACAAAGTGCTGTACAGAAACCTAGCCTAAAACCCCAAACAGCAAGCAATGCAGATGTAGAAGCACGGTGGCTAGGAAAAACTCCCTAGAAAGGCTGAGGGGTTGCCAGTCCTCTTATCTGGCTGTTCCGGGTGGAGATTATAGCAGAACATGGCCAAGATGTTCAAACGTTCATAGATCACCAGGTAGGTCAGATAATCAAAATCACTGTGGTTGTAGATGGTGCAACGGGTCAGCACCTCAGGCGAAAATGTCAGTTGGCTTTTCATAACCGATCATTCAGAGTTAGAGACAGCAGGTACGGTAGAGAGAGTCCAAAACAGCAGATCCGGGAGCGCGTCCAGTGAACAGGTCAGGGTTCCATAGCCACAGGCAGAACAGTTGAGACTGGGGACAGCAAGGAGTCATCAGGCCAGGTAGTCCTCAGGTCCTCTGAGAGAAGAGAGGGAGAAGAAGAGAAAGAGAGAGAATTAGAGAGAGCATACTTAAATTCACACAGGATACCGGATACGACAGGAGAGACACTCCAGATATTACAGACTGACCGTAGCCCCCCGACATATAAACTACTGCAGCATAAATACTGGAGGCTGAGACAGGAGGGGTTGGGAGACACTCTGGCCCTGTCCGATGATACCCCCAGACAGGTCCAAACAGTCAGGATATAACCCCACCCACTTTGCCAAAGCACTACTATATTACACCCCTTGTACTATATTACACCCCTTGTACTATATTACACCCCTTGTACTATATTACACCCCTTGTACTATATTACACCCCTTGTACTATATTACACCTCTTCTACTATATTACACCTCGTCTACTATATTACACCCCTTGTACTATATTACACCCCTTGTACTATATTACACCCCTTGTACTATATACACCCCTTGTACTATATTACACCCCTTGTACTATATTACACCCCTTGTACTATATTACACCCCTTGTACTATATTACACCCCTTGTACTATATTACACCCCTTGTACTATATTACACCCCTTGTACTATATTACACCCCTTGTACTATATTACACCCCTTGTACTATATTACACCCCTTGTACTATATTACACCCCTTGTACTATATTACACCCCTTGTACTATATTACACCCCTTGTACTATATTACATCTCGTCTACTATATTACACCCCTTGTACTATATTACACCCCTTGTACTATATTACACCCCTTGTACTATATTACACCCCTTGTACTATATTACACCCCTTGTACTATATTACACCCCTTGTACTATATTACACCCCTTGTACTATATTACACCTCTTTTACTATATTACACCTCGTCTACTATTACACCCCGTCTACTATATTACACCCCTTGTGCTATATTACACCTCTTGTACTATATTACACCTCTTGTACTATATTACACCCCTTCTACTATATTATATCTCTTTTAATTGCCTTTATGACGTTGTACAGTGTAATCTTTGATTCTAGAATGATTCTACAGCTTCACTCCTGAATTAGAAAATCCCCAACAGTCTCAAGTTGACTTTATTACGATGTTCCTTTCCCCTGTCTAGATGAAGCGGCCCTGGTGAGAGCAGCCAGCAGCCTGGGCTTTGTGTTCTCTGGACGAACCCCAGACTCAGTCATCATACACGCTGTAAGTGGAACCCATTTATTATGTGATGCAGAATTAGAGTTAAACAATGTTTGTTTTGAATCAGAGCCATATATTTAGATTAATAGTTTGGATTTCTAGCTGCTATTTATGCTATAAATTACTGTATAGGAACACATGCCATTGTTTGTCTTTGTTTACAGCTGGGAACAGAGCAAAGGTTTGAGTTGCTGAATGTCCTCGAATTTACAAGGTAGTTTTTGTATGCATTTGATGAGTCGTTGTAGATGTGTCCTGTCTATTGTTGGACTGATTGTTTGTCTCTTGGTTCTCATTTGAAAACCCTGATCTTGACTCTTTCTTTAGCGATCGCAAAAGGATGTCGGTCATCATGCGTACACCGTCCGGGCGGATCCGACTTTACTGCAAAGGAGCGGTTAGTATGGAGGGCCAAGACTACACACATTTTAGATTTTTTTATGTGTTCCTCAAATGAACATAAAGCAAATGCAGAGTTTGCTTTTTACACATTCTTTGAAGGGCGATTGTACTTCCTGATTTGGCCTCATTTTAGATTTGGTTAATTAAGAAATGCTAGCTGCCATGACTGAATTCAAACGTTAGTTTGTTTCGGGGTGTGGTTTGATGTGGGTGTCTCTTGTGTGTCTTCGGAGGTGGGAAGAGTTAGCCAACGCCAAATAACCCTGTTTCTAAAAAGGGAAGCCAGCCCTATAGCAGCTTCTTCCCTTACCCTGGTTCTTTGGACACTTACAGTCAACTACTGTCTGCTCCCTCTGCACTGTCAATAAGACTTACAAGACCTCACCACTTCAGCCTACGGCGCTGTCGGAGATGCAACAATGGCAGGACTTGTGTACGTGGTCGTCCTCTTGTCTGTGACAGGTGTTCTGGTTACAAAACGATGTGAGGAGTTTCTATTGCCTTGAAGGGGTCATCGGTGGATCTGCCCGGTTGGAGCTAATCCCAGTTGGAGCTGAGTCACAGAAAAAGTCTGGTGTAATCAATGGGTGAAGGGTCTGAAACCCGGATCGACGGTATGCAGGTCATGTGGAGTTACCGTGGGACTTGGAGTTGATACCATAAGTCACCTGTAGTGTTCACCCTGACCCCAACAATGACACGTACACAGCTGTGAACATAATGTCCAGGTCCCTTGAGTACGACACGCTGGCAAGTGTGAGGGACTACGCTATTGTCACGTACACGTCTCCTCAGAGAGACACTCAACCCCCACTGTATGCGAACATGCAGAGGAGAGAATAACCACAGGAGAATAACCTCCTCTTGATCCTCTTCAGCCCTGGTCCTGTCGTGATCCTCTTCAGCCCTGGTCCTGTCGTGATCCTCTTCAGCCCTGGTCCTGTGATGATCCTCTTCAGTCCTGGTCCTGTGGTGATCCTCTTCAGTCCTGGTTCTGTGATGATCCACTTCAGTCCTGGTCCTGTGGTGATCCTCTTCAGTCCTGGTTCTGTGATGATCCACTTCAGTCCTGGTCCTGTGGTAATCCACTTCAGTCCGGGTTCTGTGGTGATCCTCTTCAGTCCTGGTCCTGTGGTGATCCTCTTCAGTCCTGGTCCTGTGGTGATCCTCTTCAGTCCTGGTCCTGTGATGATCCTCTTCAGTCCGGGTCCTGTGGTAATCCTCTTCAGTCCGGAGGACTGCGAACATGTCTGAATCCTGAAGAGGATTACCACAGGACCCGGACTGAAGAGGATCATCACAGGACCAGGACTGAAGAGGATCACCACAGAACCCGGACTGAAGTGGATCACCACAGGACCAGGACTGAAGAGGATCACCACAGGACCAGGACTGAAGAGGATCATCACAGGACCAGGGCTGAAGAGGATCACGACAGGACCAGGGCTGAAGAGGATCACGACAGGACCAGGGCTGAAGAGGATCACGACAGGACCAGGGCTGAAGAGGATCACGACAGGACCAGGGCTGAAGAGGATCACGACAGGACCAGGGCTGAAGAGGATCACGACAGGACCAGGGCTGAAGAGGATCACGACAGGACCAGGGCTGAAGAGGATCACGACAGGACCAGGGCTGAAGAGGATCACGACAGGACCAGGGCTGAAGAGGATCACGACAGGACCAGGGCTGAAGAGGATCACGACAGGACCAGGACTAAAGAGGATCACGACAGGACCCGGACTGAAGAGGATCACCACAGGACCCGGACTGAAGAGGATCACCACAGGACCCGGACTGAAGAGGATCACCACAGGACCAGGACTGAAGGGTCTTGGCACAGAGAGTCACTGCAACAAACCAAAGCTAGTCCTAACATTTATCTACTCCTGCTATCGTAACGACCTATCTGGACATTTTATTTGAACCTTTTATTGAATATTGAATTTGAATTCTCTTCTCTTGAAATTCTCATTATCTATGTTGATGAATACAGTATATTGGATTATGTAGCCTACACTATTTATGTCTATAGTAGTTTATGTCCTAATGTTGGGATTTGCTATTTCCGCATTCTTTTATTACAATATATTTTTCTCAGCTGCTAAAATGAATTATATTAGTTAAAGCCTTTTTTAATGTTTTTTGCTTCTGGAACAAATTGCTCTTGATATACACTCAGAGGCCAGTTTATTAGGTACACAACCCTGTTCACAAATGATTCGCTCCTACAGACATTGAGTCGTGGCCGTGGCTTGCTATATAAAGCAGGCATTGAGGCATTCAGTTACTGTTTGATTGAACATTAGAATGGGAAAGACGAGTGACCTAACCCACATTGAGTGTGGAATGATTGTCGGTGTACGGTATGCCGGTTCCAGTATCTCAGAAACAGACGGCCTCCTGGGCTTTTCACACACGACAGTGTCTAAGGGTTTACTGAGAATGGACAAACAAAAACATCCAGTCAGCGGCAGTCCTGTGGGTGAAAACAGCTCGTTGATGAGAGGTGGAAGGAGAAGGACAAGAGTCATGCAAGTTAACAGGCGTCCCACAAACAGGCAAATAACGGCGCAGTATAACTGGTGTGCAGAACGGCATCTCGAAACGCACAACTCGTCGGTCCTCGTCACCGATGGGCCAAATGCAGCAGACGACCACAGCGGGTTCCACTTCTATCAGCTAGAAACAGGGCTCCAGTGGGCACGCGATCACCCTCACTGGACAATTGCAGAGTGGAAAAACATTGCCTGGTCTGATGAATCTCGGTTCCTGTTGTCATGCTGATGGCAGAGTCGGGATTTAGCGTCGGCAGCATGAGTCCATGGCTCCATCCTGCCTGGTGTCAACGGTACAGGCTGGTGGTTGTGGTGTAATGGCTCGGGAGCAACGGTTCAACTCCACAGCGTATCTGAACATAGAATTCAGGCTGTTCTGGAGACAAAGGTGTGTCTGACCCGGTACATAATAAACTGGTCACTGAGTGTAAATTATATATTTTGTTGCTTTCAGATACAATGCATTTGAAGGAAATAATTGTTTTGATCTTTGCCATATTCTTCTTTCTCATGATAGTCACACTTGTTTTCTTATTCTATTACAAACTATTAATGAGGACCTTTTGGAAAAGTTCAGTGTAAATTAAATGATGTTGTAAATTAGCTCAAAGTTAAATGTTCGAAAGTTTGCAGCAGTGCAATGTCCATTTGTGGCAACAACAAAAAAAAACAGTTATGATATCTTGCACATTCAAAGAATTAGCCACGTTTGTTGCAACAATCTGGGTGTGTTTTCTGACAGGACTCTGTCATCTACGAGAGACTGGCGGACAGCTCCAAGTACAAAGACATCACTCTCAACCACCTGGAGCAGTTTGCCACAGAGGGTGAGCCACAGTTCCACTGTTCTCACGCATTCCAATGGCATTGTTATAGAGTAGGACTAGCTAGCCAATGAACCTCTTCACATGCAAGTATAGTGTTGTTATTTCATGTTTTTGTAATGATCTGATAGGTTTAACCTATATGGTAATAGCTCCACCTTGCCCTCTGATTGGCTGGGCTGAATTTATCATACGTATCCAATTCTCTCAGATCTGTACTGTACAGGAGCATTGTATCATCTCTGTCTGTCTCTCGCTCTGTGTGTGTTTTGTCAGGACTAAGGACGTTGTGTTATGCTGTGACCAACATCTCAGATGAGTCATATGAGCAGTGGGCTGAGTTGTACCAGAGAGCCGCCACCTCCCTTACCAACCGAGCTCTGAAAATGGAGGAGAGTTATGAGCTCATCGAGAGGGTAACCAATAGAAGAACCCGTCTTTACAATAAAATAAAGACACACCGTAGACCTACAACAGTTTTTTTTCTCCTAAAGGTCCCTGTGCCTTCTGTCTGTCAGAAAATACTATCATAAAGTGACAGAGTTTCCCGTAAGA
The DNA here is from genome assembly GCF_002021735.2 of Oncorhynchus kisutch. NCBI lineage: Eukaryota > Metazoa > Chordata > Actinopteri > Salmoniformes > Salmonidae > Oncorhynchus > Oncorhynchus kisutch. The sequence continues at coordinate 49,284,688 of NC_034180.2, read as the reverse complement.
CGATACAAAATGCATTCTTTCAAGAGTTTTCATGATGTAGCTACGATGTGTCATTGGTATAGGCTGCCTCCATATCTTTACGTGCTTGATTTAAGCATGACGGAAAGCAGGGTGGGAAGAATGTGTACTTTTTGCTGCTGCTCCACCGGTTCCATTGGACCAGGTAAGCTATATCAAGTGCACCTCAAGTATTTGAAATGTATTTCACTTGTATTTTTTTTCCCAGAACCTGCAGTTGCTTGGTGCCACGGCCATAGAGGACAAGCTACAAGACAAAGTCCCCGAAACCATAGAGACTCTGCTCAGAGCTGGCATCAAGATCTGGATCCTCACCGGAGACAAGCAGGAGACTGCCATCAATATAGGTGAAGAGGCAGACCGACTGACTGACTGGCACACACACACACACACAACTCCACCTGCCAATACACACTAAAAGTGCTCAGACCCACTATAAATCAGTACCGTCAAATTAAATCCTTCTTACCCTCTGCCTATCAAGGTCACTCGTGTAGGCTGCTGAGGAAGAACATGGGGCTGTTGGTCGTGAACGAGGAGACACTAGAAGTAAGTGTCAATCCCAATCTCGCCCTCCTGTTGTCAACAACAGAAAACAAACCACAGCAACTGGATATGAGGCCTTTTCTGTTCTGAGCATGTCGTTCATAAATGTACTATTATGACGCTAGCAACACCACGGCCGAGAATTCCATTCTCAGAGGAACCACATGGACAAAAAAATCTATGTACTGTAAGTTGCTTTGTATAAAGGCATCTGCATCACAGTGCTAGCTGTGCCACCAGAGATTCTGGGTTCGAGCCCAGGCTCTGTCGCAGCTGACTGTGACCGGGAGGCCCATGGGGCGGCGCTCAATTGGCCCAGCGTCGTTCGGGTTAGGGAGGATTTGGCCGGCAGGGAAATCCTTGTCTCATTACGCACTAGTGACTCCTGTGGCGGTCCTGGCGCAGTGCATGCTGACCAGGTCGCCAGGTGTATGGTGTTTCCTCCGACACATTGGTGTGGCTGGCTTCCAGGTTGGACGTGCATTGTGTCAAGAAGCAGTGTGGCTTGGTTGGGTTGTGTTTCGGAGGACGCATGGCTCTCGACCTTCGCTTCTCCCGAGTCCGCACGGGAGTTGCAGCGATGAGACAAGACAGTAACTATTACCAATTGGATACCACCAAATTGGGGAGAAAAAGGGGAGAAAAAAAGTAAAGGCATCTGCTAAATGGCATTCATTCAGTAACTTACTATATCCTAGGGGACGCGAGCGGCTTTGAGTCATCACTGTGGCATGCTGGGAGAGGCGCTCCACAGGGAGAACGACGTTGCCTTGGTGATGGATGGCGAGACGCTGAAGTACGCCCTCAGCTTCGAGGTGCGCCAGTACTTCCTGGATCTGGCCCTATCCTGCAAGGCCGTCATCTGCTGCAGGTAGCCAATCACAGCATAGGAGCCCTCCATTCAGACTGTTGCTAAAGATGGAGAGAAGCCCTCCTGTCGGTGTTCACTCCAGCCCTGTTCCTGGAGAACCATCCTCCTGTCGTTGTATTCACTCCAACACTCCTGTTCACTCCAACTCCAGTTGGAACTAACCTGATTCAGCTAATTATTAGAATCAGGTGCACTAGTTTAGGGTTGGATTGAAAATCTACAGGACTGTAGCTCTCCATGCACAGGGTTGGAGTTAAAACCTACAGGACGGTATCTCTCCAGGAACAGGGTTGGAGTGAAAACCTACAGGACAGTAGCTCTCCAGGAACAGGGTTGGAGTGAAAACCTACAGGACGGTATCTCTCCAGGAACAGGGTTGGAGTGAAAACCTACAGGACAGTAGCTCTCCAGGAACAGGGTTGGAGTGAAAACCTACAGGACGGTATCTCTCCAGGAACAGGTTTGGAGAGCCCTGCTATAAACAATCATATTCAGTGATGATTCAATATCACGTGTGTGCCCAGGGTGTCTCCACTGCAGAAGTCGGAGGTGGTGGACCTGGTCAAGAGGCAGGTGAAGGTGATCACCCTGGCCGTCGGTGACGGTGCCAACGACGTGGGCATGATCCAGACGGCTCATGTTGGCGTGGGCATCTCTGGCAACGAGGGCCTGCAGGCTGCCAACTCCTCCGACTACTCTATCGCCCAGGTAACCCCTCTATCACCTTAACACATCATTACTTCTGGATGTAGTTGAGGACTGGTTTTTAGGGGGAAATAATATAATTTATGGCATTATTTAACAAGGGCAAATCGACTATATGATATTGTGGATATCACCTAACCCTAATATGTGGCATCTGGTCTCTGTCTCGCTCCGTCTGTCTCGCTATTCTGTCTATGTCTCTATCTTTATGTCTCTCTCTGTTTCATTCCCTGTCTTTTCAGTTTAAGTACCTGAGGAATCTTCTTCTAGTCCATGGGGCGTGGAACTACAACCGAGTGTCCAAATGCATCCTGTACTGTTTCTACAAGAACATAGTGTTGTACATCATAGAGGTAGGGCTGCTTCGGTAGGGCTGCTTCGGTAGGGCTGCTTCGGTAGGGCTGCTTCGGTAGGGCTGCTTCAATAGAACCCGCACAATTCAGGTAAATTTCACTAAAGGTCCAGAGTTTCCAGAAGTCCCGGTTGGAAGGAATAAGCAGGAAATTCTCTAACCCGTTTTTTTTTCTTCTAATGTCTCATTGGGATTTTGTTAAAGTTCCCATAATTCTGCAACCCTTTGAGCTCAACATGGATGTCAGTGTGTAATAGAGAACCTCAGTCACTCATTCATCTTGTTTTTTTTAGATCTGGTTTGCGATCGTGAACGGGTTCTCTGGTCAGATTCTATTTGAACGTTGGTGCATTGGTCTATACAATGTGGTAAGTGTGTGTACACTCCTTATTCAAGCCTTACATGGAGTTCTGCTTGATTTACCCCCTGGTAAAATACGACTGTATCACCTTTTAGTCTGTGTGTGTGTGATAGATCTTCACAGCCATGCCTCCTCTGGCCCTGGGTATATTTGAGCGCTGCTGCAAGCAAGAGAACATGCTAAAATACCCAGAACTCTACAAGACCTCCCAGAACGCACTGGGTTTCAACACCAAGGTACAACCTCCACCCATTAACCCCGGTCATTATTGCCTTGTGAAAAGGAGACGAGGGGCCTTTCTCATTTATCAATCGTGAGCAGCACGAATTTGGGCGTTTAACATTTGCATAATATTTTTTTTTTCTTCACATTTCAACATTTTGGGCATTTTACCAAGTTTTCAAAGATAAACGAATAATGCATGCACAATCAAAATGTTTATAGCATTAGGGACTTAAGGTCCATTTGGAAGTTGGAACTAGGCCCTCTTGGTTCATTTGTTTCCCCCTGTCCCACTGCAGGTGTTCTGGGCTCACTGTCTCAACGGCCTCCTCCATTCTGTCATCCTCTTCTGGCTACCCCTGCTGATCTTCCAACACGGTGTGTGTTTCTGTCCCGTCTGTCCAGCTGTCTCGGTCCGTTCTAGTATTAAACAGTCCTGCATGTTTGGTTTCTTTTATTCCAGATACTGTGTCTTGGAACGGGAAGACTCCAGACTATCTTCTCTTAGGAAATATGGTTTACACGGTAGGTTGACTGCATGCCCAAAAGAAAGGTCTGGTTTGTTTTTGGATAGCCTTCCCAGCTTTCAATGAAATATCTGAAAACACTTTGGTAAAATTGTTTCTGAATTTAGTATACACACAGTAGCAAGACTTCGATAGAGAAGACACGACACCTCTGATTTTCTATATCCTCATGAAATGTTGCCTGGTAAAGTGACTTGTTTTCTCTCTTCTCCGTCCTCCAGTTTGTGGTGATAACCGTTTGTCTCAAAGCTGGACTGGAGACTTCATCATGGACACTGGTGGGTTCAGTAGGCTTCCCATTTCTGTCATTCAGAATATGACGATGAGAAACAATTGCAAAGTGTGATGTTTTTCCTGACCTGCTCTGTTGCTCCCTCTGTAGTTCAGTCACATAGCCATCTGGGGCAGTGTGTTCCTGTGGGTGTTGTTCTTCTGGCTCTACTCCACCTTGTGGCCAGTTATAGCTATTGCACCAGACATGTCTGGTCAGGTAAAGTACGGATCACTCTATGTTCAACCCTATGCATTTGTTGGACAAATATGTTGCACAATAAGCAACACAGAAGCAAACTTACTATTCACGTGTCGAAAGTTTTATGTATGTGTGTGTGTGTGTGTTGCAGGCAGAGATGCTGTTCACCTCAGGAGTGTTCTGGATGAGTCTCCTCTTCATCCCCGTCACCTCACTGCTGTTTGACGTGGCGTTCAGAGTGTGAGTCCAGACCTTAATACGTACTGTACTAGCTTCACAGGAACAACTACTCTTTACACATCCCTTTCATTCTATAATATAATTTACATCTCTCTCTTCTCTCTCGCTCAGGGTAAAGAGGTCTTTCTGGAAGAACCTGGTTGATGAGGTGCAGGAGCTGGAGGCTAAGGCTCAGGACCCTGGAGTAGTTGTTCATGGGAAAAGGTATTTTTATACCATCTAACTATATTGAGAAAATAAAATTTAAAAAATGTCACATGCGCCGAATACAACAAGTGTAGACCTTACAGTGAAATACTGAATTCAACAGGTGTAAACTTTACAGTGAAATGCTTACTTACAAGCCCTTAACCAACAATGCAGTTTTATGAAGAAAAAAAAAGTAGCAGATAAGATAATAACATAATTAAAGAGCAGCATTATATACCAATAGCGGGGCTGTATACAGGGGGTACCGGTACAGAGTCAATGTGGAGGCTATATACAGGGGGTACCGGTACAGAGTCAATGTGGAGGCTATATACAGGGGGTACCGGTACAGAGTCAATGTGGAGGCTATATACAGGGGGTACCGGTACAGAGTCAATGTGGAGGCTATATACAGGGGGTACCGGTACAGAGTCAATGTGGAGGCTATATACAGGGGGTACCGGTACAGAGTCAATGTGGAGGCTATATACAGGGCGTACCGGTACAGAGTCAATGTGGAGGCTATATACAGGGGGTACCGGTACAGAGTCAATGTGGAGGCTATATACAGGGCGTACCGGTACAGAGTCAATGTGGAGGCTATATACAGGGCGTACCGGTACAGAGTCAATGTGGAGGCTATATACAGGGGGTACCGGTACAGAGTCAATGTGGAGGCTATATACAGGGGGTACCGGTACAGAGTCAATGTGGAGGCTATATACAGGGGGTACCGGTACAGAGTCAATGTGGAGGCTATATACAGGGGGTACCGGTACAGAGTCAATGTGGAGGCTATATACAGGGGGTACCGGTACAGAGTCAATGTGGAGGCTATATACAGGGGGTACCGGTACAGAGTCAATGTGGAGGCTATATACAGGGGGTACCGGTACAGAGTCAATGTGGAGGCTATATACAGGGGGTACCGGTACAGAGTCAATGTGGAGGCTATATACAGGGGGTACCGGTACAGAGTCAATGTGTGCATGCTTTTTGTTTGTCTGATGTACTATTCTCTCTCTGTGTGTGTGTGTGTGTGTGTGTGTGTGTGTGTGTGTGTGTGTGTGTAGCTTGTCAGAGAGAGCTCAGCTCCTGAAGAACAGCATATCGTCGGCATACAGCACAGAGTCCGTCCCTCAGAACATGCTACGTAAGTCACACGCTTTACAGAATGTGGTGCTTCACACTTGTCCTCTTCCTTCTGTAGTACAGTAACACATCACCATCTATGACAGTGTCTAAACCCAGAAGGCACAACATCACAAAATGTCCGGAAACGCTTGCGAAACAGACCAAACAGACCAGGCCGGGGTTTGAGAGGTCAATCAGAGAAGTGTAAAATTCATCCTAAAGGCACAACCTAGATTGGAGCCAATGTCTTAAGTAGTTGAACATGTTATTACTCCAACCTCAAGAAGGTGGCAAACTGACATGTTTTTCTTTTAGTCAAAAAACAACTATATATTGAAGGAGTGCCTTTTGATATTGATGGCCTGCACATGGGATAGATAGAAGACCGTTAGACTCGATGACGTGCTTCTACGCATGAGCTTTCCTAGCCAACGTCACCATGACATCGCCTACAAGTGTGATCGGGGATTTCTATTGGAGAATCCGTTTGTCTAACTTCATACTGTACCGTCTTTGACAACACTCTGACTACATTTCCCACAATGCCATTTGTCCCTCCCTCACTGCCTCCATACACATGCAGGCATGGAGGGGGTGAGATTGTCGTTGTCACTCGAGGTGTGAAGGTTAGTGAGCCCCTCACAAGGTTGGATCTGTGTAAAGTAGGTAAACTTCCCTGGAGTCATAGAGCTTTGACAGTGGTTAGAATCGTCCCTGTAGTTTGAATAGATGGACCTGTGGGCTAGAAGAATAGAAATTGTTCTTAATATGAAAAGAAACTATTGTGTAGGATATGTATTGTGTTAGGATATACACTATACAGTGGCTTGTGAAAGTATTCACCCCCTTGGCATTTTTCCTATTTTGTTGCCTTACAACCTGGAATTAAAATAGATTTTGGGGGGGTTTGTATCATTTGATTTACACAACATACCTACCACTTTGAAGTTACAAAATATGTTTTATTGTGAAACAGACAAAAAAAATCAACTTGAGCGTGCATAACTATTCACCCCTCCAAAGTCAATACTTTGTAGAGCCAACTTTTGCAGCAATTACAGCTGCAAGTCTCTTGGGGAATGTCTCTATAAGCTTGGCACATCTAGCCACTGGGAGTTTTGCCCATTCTTCAAGGCAAACCTGCTCCAGCTCCTTCAAGTTGGATGGGTTCTGCTGATGTACAGCAATCTTTAAGTCATACCACAGATTCTCAATTGGATTGAGGTCTGGGCTTTGACTAGGCCATTTCAAGACATTTTAAATGTTTCCCCTTAAACCACTCAAGTGTTGCTTTAGCAGTATGCTTAGGGTCATTGTCCTGCTGGAAGGTGAACCTCCGTCCCAGTCTCAAATCTCTGGAAGACTGAAACAGGTTTCCCTCAAGAATTTCCCTGTATATAGCGCCATCCATCATTCCTTCAAATCTGACCAGTTTACCAGTCCATGCCGATGTAAAAACATCCCTACAGGTTGATGCTGCTACCAGCATGCTTCACTGTGGGGATGGAGTTCTCGGGGTGATGAGAGTTGTTGGGTTTGCACCAGACATAGTGTTTTGCTTTATTGCCAAGAAGCTCAATTTTAGTCTCATCTGACCAGAGTACCTTCTTCCATATGTGTGAGGAGTCTCCCACAGGCCAAACATCTTTGCTTATTTTTTTCTGTACCACTTTTCCATTTGAATGTTTTTGTATTCTTTGAAACAAGTTTTTAAAAAATCACTTCACCACTTTGGACTATTTTGTGTATGTCCATTACATGAAATCCAAATAAAAATCCATTTAAATTGCAGGTTGTAATGCAAATCTTTTTTGGGGGGGAAATGCCAAGGCGGGTGAATACTTTTGCAAGGCATTTTTCTTTGACAAAAGTATGTGGACACCCCTTCAAATTAGTGGATTCGGGTATTTCAGCCACACCCATTGCTGACAGATGTATAAAATCGAGCACACCGCCATCTCCATAGACAAACATTGGCAGTAGAATGGACATACTGAAGAGGTCAGTGACTTTCAACATGGCACCTTCATAGGATACCACCTTTCCAACAAGTCAGTTAGGCCACACAAGACGCGAAGAGTTAGGCCACACAAGCTCACAGAACGGGATCACCGAGTGCTGAAGCGCGTAGCACGTAAAAATCGTCTCGGTTGCAACATTCACTACCGAATTCCAAACTGCCTCTGGATGCAATTTCAGCACAAGAACTGTTCGTCGGGAGCTTCATGAAATGGGTTTCCATGGCCAAGCAGCCACACACAGCCTGAGATCATCATGCGTAATGCCAAGTGTCGGCTAGAATGGTGTAAAGCTCTCCGCCATTGGACTCTGGGGCAGTTCTCTGGAGTGATAAATCACGATTTACCATCTGGCAGTCTGACGGACAAATCTGGGTTTGGTGGATGCCAAGAGAACGCTACCTACCCTAATGCATAGTACCAACTGTAAAGTTTGATGGAGGAGGAATAATGGTCTGGGGCTGTTTTTCAAGGTTCAGGCTAGGCCCCTTAGTTCCAGTGAAGGGAAATCTTAACTCTAGAGCATACAATGACATTCTATACGATTATGTGCTTACAACTTTGTGGCAACAGTTTCGGGAAGGCTCTTTCCTGTTTCAGTATGACAATGTCCCCATGCACAAAGCGAGGTCCATACAGAAATGCTTTGTTGAGATCGGTGTGGAAGAACTGGCCTGCACAGAGCCCTGACCTCAACCCCATCTGAACACTTTTGGGATTAATTGAAACGGCAACTGCGAGCTAGGCCTAATCGCTCGACCTCACTAATGCTCTTGTGGCTGAATGGAAGCAAGTCCCTGCAGCAATGTTCCAAAGTCTAGAAGAGCGGATGCTGTTATAGCAGCAAAGGGGGGACCAACTCCTTATTCATGCACATGATTTTGGAATGTTCGACAAGCAGGTGTCCACATACCTTTGGTCATGTAGTGTACAGTGCATTCAGAAAGTATTCAGACTCCTTGACTTTTTCCCCATTTGTTACGTTATAGCCTTATTCTAAAATGGATTTAAATTGTTGTTTTTTTCCCCTCATTACACACATTACCCCATATTGACAAAGCAAAAACAGGTTTCTAGAAATGTTTGCTAATCTATTAAAAATAAAAACTGAAATATTACATTTACATAAGTATTCAGACCCTTTACTCAGTACTTTGTTGAAGCACCTTTGGCAGCGATTACAGCCTCCAGTCTTCTTGGGTATAACGCTACAAGCTTGGCACACCTGTATTTGGGGAGTTTCTCCCATTCTTCTCTGCAGATCCTCTCAAGCTCTTTCAAGTTTGATTGGATATTTTCAGGTCTCTCCAGAGATGTTAGATTGGGTTCAAGTCCGGGCTCTGGCTGGGCCTTTCAAGGACATTCAGAGACTTGTCCCAAAGCTACCACTGCGTTGTCCTGTTGGAAGGTGAGAACCTTTGACCCAGACTGAGGTCCTGAGCACTCTAGAACAGGTTTTCATCAAGGTTCTCTCTGTACTTTGCTCCGTTCATCTTTCCCTCGATCCTGACTAGTCTCCCAGTCGCTGCCGCTGAAAGACCACCCCACATCATTATGCGGCGTTCACCATACTTCACTGTAGGGATGGTGCCAGGTTTCCTACAGACGTGACGCTTGGCGTTCAGGCCAAAGAGTTCAATCTTAGTTTCTTCAGACCAGAAAATCTTGTTTCTGATGGTCTGAGAGTCCTTTAGGTGCCTTTTGTCAAATTCCAAGCGGGCTGTCATGTACCTTTTACTGAGGAGTGTCTTCCGTCTACTGTAAAGGTTTGATTGGTGGGGTGCTGCATAGGTGGTTGTCCTTCTGGAAGGTTCACCCATCTACACAGAGGAACTCTGGAGCTCTGTCAGAGTGACCATCGGGTTCTTAATCCGTGACCAAGGCCCTTCTCCCCCGATTGCTCAGTTTGGCTGGGCAGCCAGCTCTAGTAAGAGTCTTGGTGGTTCCAAACTTCTTCCATTTAAGAATGATGGAGACCAGTGTGTTCTTGGGGACTTTCAACGCTGCAGATGTTTTTTGGTACCCTTTCCCAGATCTGTTGCTCGACAAAATCCTGTCTCGGAGCTCTACTGACAATTCCTTCAACCTCATGGCTTGGTTTATGGTCTGACAGGCACTGTCAACTGTGGGACCTTATATAGACAGGTGTGTGCCTTTCCAAATCATGTCATATCAATTACATTTACCACAGGTGGACTGCAATCAAGTTGTAGAAATATCTCAAGGATGATCAATGGAAACAGGATGAACCTGAGCTCAATTTCAAGTCTCAATAGCAAAAACTGTTTTTGCTTTTTCATTATTGTGTGTAGATTGATGAGGAAAACAATTTAATTTAATCAATTTTAGAATAAGGCTGTAACAAAATGTGGAAAAAGTCAAGGTGTCTGAATACTTTCTGAAGGCACTGTGTAGGTAGCTGCTGGATCCCTCCCCAGTCTGACTCATCCATCACATCCTGTGTTAGACATTTACCTTCACCTAATATTGAGTTATTAGATCTATATGTCTAATTTAGCTGTGGGTTGTTGTTCTAACTGTCCTGGATTTCTGATAATGTAGTGTGTGATAATGTACTATGTGCAGTAGTGCTTCGCGTGTAGCCTGGTTTTTGTAGAGGGGAAGGGAACAAAGTTTGCTACAGGATTTGTGTGTGTTCGAGTTTACTGCACCTGTGGTGAATTGTGGGTAAATTGTGACAGACTTACTGATCTACAAATAATAATGAGTAGTTATTTATTGTAGACCAGTCAGTAGGCTGTCGGCTGAACAAGACCTTTGAGATGGGTGGGGTTATACATCCTTATTTCAAAACTCTCACTAGGTAATCAGCGTGAGATTTTGTAATGGCGTCGAAGATTTTTATATATACGTATCATGTGCTTGTTTTCCCTTAGACGGCTATGCCTTCTCTCAGGAGGAAAACGGAGCGGTGTCACAGTCTGACGTGATCCGGTCGTACGACACCACCAAGCAGAGGCCTGCTCAGCCCCAGTGGTGAAGCCTCTCCCCTCCCCCTCAGCGATGCCCTCCTATCACATGCTGCACTCAGCCATCCCCATTGGAGGAGGTTGACAGGAAGTCACCTCACGAAGTGTGGCCGGTCAACTTCCACCAGAAAGTCTGGAGTGAAGACCCCGTCCAGAAACAACCCCCAAAACCCATAACCTCCTGAGGAACTTCTGTTGATCTGAGAAGACTGGAAAGGTGTCAGCAATATGGGGCAAATTCCCCTCGAGGGGCAGTGGTATGTATGTCATATTGGTTATACCTGAACTATCTTTCAGATCTACTGAAGTGCAGAGGAGGTAGGAGGTGGAGCTAAGGGCTGTTTCTGGAATGCACTGAAGAGAGAAAAAAAATAACATTGCAAGATGACATTTACAGAAAGTGTTTTCACTGTTGGTTTGTCCCCAAGCACTGACTTTTTAATGTGTCTTTGTCCTGAAGACTTGACCTGTTTTTATATTTGTATGTGGAAGAGTTCCCATTCTAAGCAACGGGTGGCCTTGGAAGAGGGAACGTCTCATATTTTATTTTTTGGTGTGGCATAAGACCAAACTCGAACAAGATGTACGTGCCACATAAAGAGCAGTGTTGGACCAAAATGATCCACGAATCATCCCTAAACCTGACATTTGTAAGAGAATGGGAAACCCTGTGATGTTGCTTGCCAAAGAGTAATGTGTGTAACCAATGGGGGTTTGAATGTAGTCTATGATGATTGAATGCCATTTGCATTCAATCATTTGCACTCCAGAATGATACCGCGAGTAAGCACTACGGGTTAAGACTTGATGATGGGCTTCTCATTTTAAGATTCTATCTCTGAAAGATTCCTTGCATTCCATGTTTCTCTCTAGTCAATCCATCCCAACAGTGCCTTTCAGAGAGTTTCTCTCATGCAGTAGTGTAATGCTATAGCGTGTGTGTGTGCATGTGTTTCTTCGTCTTCTGCATGGTTTAAAATCCGTCCATGGCTCTTTTTCACTGCAATGCAAATGTTCTCTCACTGACGGGGAAAAAGCAGAATGGGTTAAGTTGTTCATTTGAATTGTATCTATGTTGTGTGAGGGATGAATGTTTCAGACTATTTCTGGGGAAACAGAAATATCACTCAAACTTCATGTCCGTAAAAGCTGGAATATACCTTGGGTTTTGTTCAGAGAAAAAAAAAAATATTAATGTCTTATGTTCCTTGAGTCAAAAAGAAGAATTCATAATTTAACAAGTTTACTTTCTCTATAACTTATTTAATATTTTCATTCTCAGATGCATTAAAGGGACTACTGAATAAAACCACTGCAACACTCAAATGCAACCTTTCTTCTAGTCTGTGCACTCAGAGATTTCTTTGCTCACACTTTTCACAGATATTTTTAAACACTATAACAATAACGATGAGTATACAAGTGTACCTCACTCACATATCTGTATAAGCAGTGTGTGCTTATTGAATTGGAGGTATGCTGAGCTTGTACAGGATGTGGCAATGTCCAATCACATGTTTAGCCCAGAACCTGTACCAGAGTAGTTTAGTTTCACTTTTGTAGTGTGAACATTCATTGTTTCGTTCAATGCTTGTACAGACTTGAGAAAAACAAACAATGTAAATTGTCCCCCACGCATGGCCCAGCGGCCCCCTTGGGCCAATCAGTGTAATTTTGTAAATGGCGGATCTCTACTGCAAGACCCATTCACCCAAGTTGAATCAAAATCAGGCCAGTAGTGTCTGATATATCACGTGGGTTAGCTAGACTCATATCCCTGAGCAGGTGTGCCATTTTCTTTTCTGAGTCAAATAGATCAAGAGATATAAACATGTGCCCATTATAGCGCCCCCATTTGGTCGATATGATTGTTCTTGCATATGTTGAGGCTTGGCAGTGTTTGTAACATGTGTACCAAATTGTTACAATACCAATATCTGACTGATTTATGTGCCAGACCACGCCCACATGAATGTTTATTGGTTAATAGTCTGCAAAATATTGCATTGAAAGACCTACAGTGAGGGGGGAAAGTATTTGATTTGTACGTTTTCCCACTGACAAAGAAATGATCCGTCTATAATTTTAATGGTAGGTTTATTTGAAAAGTGAGAGACAGAACAACAACAAAATCCAGAAAAAGACATGTCAAAAATGTTATAAATTGATTTGCATTTTAATGAGGGAAATAAGTATTTGACCCCCTCTCAATCAGAAAGATTTCTGGCTCCCAGGTGTCTTTTATACAGGTAACGAGCTGAGATTAGGAGCACACTCTTAAAGGGAGTGCTCCTAATCTCAGCTCGTTACCTGTATAAAAGACACCTGTCCACAGAAGCAATCAATCAATCAGATTCCAAACTCTCCACCATGGCCAAGACCAAAGAGCTCTCTAAGGATGTCAGGGACAAGATTGTAGACCTACACAAGGCTGGAATGGGCTACAAGACCATCGCCAAGCAGCTTGGTGAGAAGGTGACAACAGTTGGGGAGATTATTCGCAAATGGAAGAAACACAAAATAACTGTCAATCTCCCTCGGCCTGGGACTCCATGCAAGATCTCACCTCGTGGAGTTGCAATGATCATGAGAACGGTGAGGAATCAGTCCAGAACTACACGGGAGGATCTTGTCAATGATCTCAAGGCAGCTGGGACCATAGTGTCGTGTCTCTGGCTATGCCGGATTAAGTGATATTACATGCTATTCTATACAATAATTTCTCCGTAATTAATATTACCTGATTGAGCTAATCATGTAAATGTAATTAACTAGAGAGTCGGGCCACCACAAACTAATATTTATAGAGCTGTTATCTTCCGAATAAACTCTTAAAGACCTAGTAATATTTTACATCAATAGCAGTCAATATTAATCGTCACCTTAATTCAGTCTCATCTGAAAGTTGTAAATTCTTGTTTATCTTTACGAACCCTGGGTAACAAGTTGAATCAGCAATACAATATTGAGTTTAATTATTTATTTACTAAATACCTAACTAATCACACAGAATTACACCTACACATAATTAGTCATAACTTGATTACAAATTACGTCATAAAGGAAAACGTCCCTAGCGGGCGAAACAGATGACAGCTTGTTACACAAAAGAAAAGGGGCTGGATTTGAGTGAAAGAGCGGGAAGACTGAGTAACAAAGGAAGAAGCTGTGCTATCATAAATACAGTATCTTATGCATTCTAAATTACTGGCCATTTGGAAAAGGAAAATGCAATAAATATTTACTCTGAACTTCAGTAGGTTGGTGGTAGATGGAAGGCCGTGTTGCCAAACCGAGTCCTTTGTCCTTTGAAGAATGTCTCTGGTGGTCAATTGGATACGTTGTAGTAACGTCATTGTGTGATAGACGGGATACTCTGTCTGTTCCTTCCTCACCCTTGTTTGCAGCTGCTGTTGCAAACTCAACGGCTAGGAGGTATCACTTCTGTAGTGAATAAGAGTTCAAAGTTCATACCATTCGCAACCAAAGCTCACGCTGACGTTGGCTTTGTTCTGTAGTTATTATCTGAACCATTCTGACATCGGACCGTTGTCCTCACATCCTCGAACAGGAGTTTATATTGTCGTCAAGGCTTTATATAGGAAGGGAGAGGAGGACGTGTTTGAAAAGTTTTATAACCCATGTCCCTTCACAGGGGACACTGATTGAGAAGAGCCCTAACCTTATGAAAACCCAAATCTCACATTTTAGAAGCTAAAATCACATTTCATCCCGAATCATTTCATATTCAAACATTTAAATTGAACAACAATTCCATGTGAATCCGATAACTCTGATGTGTAGACTTTCCACTGTAGAGTTTATGTCATCTTATCATTGATGAGAAGTCCTCAGATGACAACCGAACTGACATCATATTCATTAAGTACCACCGCATATGTTCAATTGGTCGGATTACCAGAATATAGTTCATTTTCCCCCACCTTCTGATGTTCCCAGGTTTGCAAATGAAACATCAGTAGGGTAGAGCGAAGAAAAAGGGGGGAAGAGGTATTTATGACTGTCATAAACCTACCCCCAGGCTAACGTCATGACAATAGCCACCAAGAAAACAATTGATAACACACTACACCGTGAAGGAATGAAATCCTGCAGCGCCCGCAAGGTCCCCCTGCTCAAGAAAGTTTGAAGTTTGCCAATGAACATCTGAATGATTCAGAGGACAACTGGGTGAAAGTGTTGTGGTCAGATGAGACCAAAATGGAGATCTTTGGCATCAACTCAACTAGCCGTGTTTGGAGGAGGAGGAGTGCTGCCTATGACCCCAAGAATACCATTCCCACTGTCAAACATGGAGGTGGAAACATTATGCTTTGGGGGTGTTTTTCTGCTAAGGGGACAGCACAACTTCACCACATCAAAGGGACGGACGGGGCCATGTACCGTCAAACCTTGGGTGAGAACCTCCTTCCCTCAGCCAGGGCATTGAAAATGGGTCGTAGATGGGTATTCCAGCATGACAATGACCCAAAACACACGGCCAAGGCAACAAAGGAGTGGCTCAAGAAGAAGCACATTAAGGTCCTGGAGTGGCATAGCCAGTCTCCAGACCTTAATCCCATAGAAACTCTGTGGAGGGAGCTGAAGGTTTGAGTTGCCAAATGTCAGCCTCAAAACCTTAATGACTTGGAGAATATCTGCAAAGAGGAGTGGGACAAAGTCCCTCCTGAGATGTGTGCAAACCTGGTGGCCAACTACAAGAAACGTCTGACCTCTGTGATTGCCAACAAGGATTTTGCCACCAAGTACTAAGTCATGTTTTGCAGAGGGGTCAAATAGTTATTTCCCTCATTAAAATGCAAATCAATTTATAATATTTTTGACTTGTTTTTCTGGATTTTTGTTGTTATTCTGCCTCTCACTGTTCAAATAAACCTACCATTAAAATTATAGACTGATCATTTCTTTGTCAGTGTGCAAATGTAAAAAATCCGCAGGGGATCAAATACTTTTTTCCCTCACTGTATGTCCATAGATGCCACATATCAAGTTTTGTGCAGATCGGCCATACGGTGCCAGATGAGTAGCATTTTAACCTTTTGAGACTAGGGGGCACTATTTTTATTTTTGGAAAAATAACGTTCCCAAAGTAAACCGCTTATTTCTCAGGACCAGAATATGCTAGAATATGCATATAATTGACAGCTTAGGATAGAAAACACTCTAAAGTTTCCAAAACTGTCAAAATATTGTCTGTGAGTATAACAGAACTGATATTGCAGGCGAAACCCTGAGGAAAATCCAATCAGGAAGTGCCTCTTATTTTGAAACCGTTGTGTTCCTATGCACCCCTATTGGCCATTGAAAGGGATATCAACGAGACTCCTTTTTCTACGTATTCCCTAAGGTGTCTATAGCATTTTGACGTCTTTTCAGGCCTTTATTTTGAAGAATGAGCGTAAACGACTACATTGTGTAAGTGGCCAGCTGGGGGCTCTGAGTGATTCTTTTTCATTTTTCCTCTCGCTCCTACTGAAAAGCCAATTGTCCTGATTGATTCTGAAAAATGTTTGCCATGTTTCTGTCGATATTATGGACAAAATTTGGAGAAGAAAATGTGGCTTTGTCGTGACCGCTATTTCCGGTGGATTTCTCAACATAACGTGACCAACAAACGGGGGTATTTTGGGTATAAAAATAATCTTTATGGAACAAAAGGAACATTTGCTGTCTAACTGGGAGTCTCGTCAGTGAAAACATCCGAAGATCATCAAAGGTAAACGGTTAATTTGATTGCTTTTCTGATTTTCGTGACCAAGCTTCCTGCTGCTAGCTGGACATAATGCTATGCTAGGCTATCGATAAACTTACACAAACGCTTGTCTTGCTTTGGCTGTAAAGCATCATTTCTAAATCTGAGATGACAGGGTGATTAACAAAAGGCTAAGCTGTGTTTCACTATATTTCACTTGTGATTTTATGAATATGAATATTTTCTAGTAATTTTTTTGGACCGGATCCGGGATGGGTAGTTCCAAGAGGTTTTAAGTGTTTTAAACAAAATTCAAAATGCCGTAAAATCCACCACATATCAAGTTTTGTGCAGATCAGCCATACGGTGCCAGAAGAGTAGCATTTTTAGTGTTTTAAACAAAATTATAAATGCCGGAAAATCCGTCATGGGTCCCTGAGGAAAATGTATTCCTTTGTGAGGAGAGTGACCTACAGTATGTACTAAATTTCATGACTTAATGTCAAACGGGGTGAGGGGTGTGACTTTTCAAAGTTCGTATTTTCAACCTCTTGTTATAGCGCCACCATCTGGTCAATTTTATAAATGCTGGATATCTATGTGAAGACGTATCATTCACATAAGTTTTGTCAAAATTGGGCCAGTACTGTTTGAAATATTGCGTGTGACTAACGTGTGAATGTACGAACGGATGGAGACCGATCCACAGTCCCCTCCCTAATTTTATTGTTGTGGACAATGAAGCGGCCTTCTCAAAACATAAATACATTCATCAATACGGAAAAAATGGAAATACAACTATCGAAAGGTGCAGAATTATGGGTGATTACTCTTCTTTTATGCATATTTCACCAAACAATTTGATACACATCAAATAGTATTCCTGATAAGCATATTGTGTGCAGGATTCATTCACTGTTTTCATCACAATCCAACTACATGTACTCAGTTGAGAGGCTTGTCTGCTCATAGGTTTGTGTTCCACTGAAGCAGAAACACAATCCACATAACAGATAAGAAAAGGTAATACAGTGGTGGAACACAACTGGTATGAATGTCTAGGCCTCAACCCAAACCAAAGCTCTGCCATGTTGGAGATAATGACTTCATTCTCTGCATTGTCTGCAATGTTGTAAAACAATTCTTAGAAATTAGACAGTCCCCTTTGCTAGATCTTTCTCTGTATTGTATCTGTTTCAGACCTACTACGGAAAAAGACATGAATCATTTTGTGCAGTCGTATTTACTGACTGCTGGAAACAGTGAACACATTTGCAATCTTTTTTTCTTATGATGAAAACGTGTTGGTATTCTATGAAGAGAACGCTTTACAGTACATTTTGTATTTATTGATGACAATTGTATTTTAAAGTTTTGCAAAAGGTGGTTTAAGATATACAGCCCAGGTACAAAAGCAAGACATTCTGAAAATGTGATTTAAAACATTAGAACATTGTTGTTCTGCCATAGGTACGTTTACCGACAGTCCATAAAAATGCCTCTACGCCATTTAGAAAAGTTGTGAATTGTAAAGTTTTGAAAAACAATCAGCATCCTTTTTTTCTCCTTTGTTATGCTTCGACAGACAATACAATGATGCTCAGATGGGGTTTCTAGTTGTTTTTCTTCCTCACAACATTATAGCCTCCTGTCATGGCAGTGAGAGCTAAGCTACCCACATCTGTCCTTGAACCTTCCATGGTGAACACTTCATCCTGGCTACAGTTATATCAAGGCTACACCTGGGGACAGATACCTGGGGACAGACACCTGGGGACAGACACCTGGGGACAGACACCTGGGGACAGACACCTGGGGACAGATACCTGGGGACAGATACCTGGGGACAGATACCTGGGGACAGACACCTGGGGACAGACACCTGGGGACAGACACCTGGGGACAGACACCTGGGGACAGACACCTGGGGACAGAATAGAACTGTCACCGATGTTGACATTTTGACCTGTACAGGGACCTATCCTGACCCCTGAAAGCCCCTCATTAACTTAACTTAAGACAGGACTGTTCACTACAAGATGTTCTGTTGTTTTATTCTTCCTTAGAGAGGTACAGTGCAAGTAGCAGGATTTTTACACAGGAGACAACAGAGACAGTTTCACTTTCACTTTTTATTTGTTTTAAACAATGTGCAACTAGATATATAAAACCTATATAAAACACATTCCACTGGAAACTCAGCTAAAGTCACAAACATTTCATAATTCCCTTTTGTTAACAAAAACAATTATGAATTCCTGTTTTTACTAACATGAGTGACGCAGCGGTCTAAGGCACTGCATCTCAGTGCAACAGGTGTCACTACAGTCTCTGGTTGGAATCCAGACTATATCACATCCGTCCGTGAATCGGAGTCCCAAAGGGCGGCGCACAATTGGGCCAGCGTCGTCCGGGTTTGGCCGGGCTAGGCCGTCATTGTAAATAAGAATTTGTTCATTAACTGACTTGCCTAGTTTATTGAACCTTTATTCAACATGTACACACAGGGATCTTTATTTGTTCATTAACTGACTTGCCTAGTTTATTGAACCCTTATTCAACATGTACACACAGGGATGTTTATTTGTTCATTAACTGACTTGCCTAGTTTATTGAACCTTTATTCAACATGTACACACAGGGATGTTTATTTGTTCATTAACTGACTTGCCTAGTTTATTGAACCTTTATTCAACATGTACACACAGGGGTGTTTATTTGGGAACTTCATTGCTATTTAAGCTTCTACACCCAAAATATTTTCATTATTATTTTATGAAAATGAAGGCACTGTTAAAGGACTACAGAATAATTGAACAAAGTGGTAAACAAAAGTAAGTTTCCAAAGCTGTAACAACTAAAACATTGGTAAGTGTTTCCCTGGATTTTTTTGTAGCAATGGTGGCAAGGTCGCAGAGGGACCTAAAAAACGTTTTGTAGAACGAAGGTCCGTTCTGGGGACTTTTCAAAAGGATTCTACTCCAAAATGAATAAAAATGCAATTATGCTGTCACCATCTAAAATATAAATACCCCCTCCAGAAATGATCCAATAACATATTGGTTCATATTTGCAAGCAGGGGTGCTATTTATCAATAACAAGTTTTACCTGTAGCTGATGATTTAGTGGCTATATCATTAGCTAGATCACAAAGTATAAACCTTATCTTATTGCTACTTAGCAATGTATTGATGAATTGAATGTCCCCCCCAAAAAAAACATTCCACTGGCACTCATTCAAGTTACATATAGCATCGGAATCCCCTATGCATTCATCGCCATTGGCGAGCTCTAAAACAGATCATCCCAGCTGTTGCTAAAAACTCTGGTTTTAATAGGGTGCAGTCCGCACATTTTCTGGAGTTCAGAAATAAAATGTAGATGCACTAGAAAGCTGTGATCCTCCTCTTTTTAATAGTAGTCATCAAAGCTGAATGTTGTGCAATGACTGGGGCATGCACGTTTCTTTCCTTGTGGCACTCTCAATTTGAAAACGCCTCAAGATAAATATTATTTTCTCACATAGAATGCGACAAGTTGACCAATTGAATAGGTAAACTATTCCACAATGGGGTTGTCTGATTTTGCAGTTGATTACTTGTGTTGTTGGAAAAATGTATGTGGACCAAAGAAATTCATTATAATAAAAAAAAATGGAAAAACCAAAGCTGCAAGGGCACAGCTCCGCCTGGCTCTCATTAGGTTCATAGGTGCCAGGTTTCAGATGTGTCTGGAACAGGCCCAATTTTACACTGAGGCAAGTGTGCCAGCTCCACTTCTTTGTGTCTTGAAAATCATAGCTATTATGACACATGCTATTATGACACCTGCTACTCCTACAATAATTAATGTTATTCCAATAGCATTTCCCACGGTTCCCCCGACAGTAGCTACTAAATACACCCCTCCTATGAATAACAGAATAGCACCAAGAAATATCACAAAGAACATCTTCTTTCTCCTCCCCTTCTCTACTCCCTCCTGTCTTATTCTTTGCTCTATGATTCGTTCCTGCTCCTGCCTCTGCTTTTCTTCCTCCGCTTTCCTCTTCTCCTCCTCCTCTTTGATCTTTTTCTGAGCCTTCTCATACATGTCATTGGTGTAGTAATTTCCTCCATTGTTCTCCACCATGTCTTTGATCTTCTCCAGAAGCTCTGTAACCTGAGTGGGGTCTTTGTCGTTGTTATTGAACGAGTGATACCTGCCCCCGCAGGTGTTGAGAAGTTTCTGTACCTCCTTGGACTTTCTCAGAACGTTGACCACTTCTTGACCATTCAGCTGATCTTTACAGGTGAACAGCAAGAGGGTGTGCAATGAAGCGTCCTCTCCAAAGTTCTCCTGGATCCACTTCACGGTGTTCCTCTCCTCCTCTGTGAACCTCCCCCCCAGCCTGATCACCAGCAGGAATGCGTGGGGTCCCGGAACAGACAAGTTGACACACTCCCCTACTGTCTTTTTCACTTCTTCATCTGTCTTCACTGTGTCGAAGATGCCAGGAGTGTCAACAATATGCACCCGCATCCCACAAACCTCTCCAATTGTTTTGTAACACTTGTCTGTCACAGAATTAAGAGAGGCGTTCACTTCAAACACCTTTTTCCCCAGGATGGTGTTTCCGGTTGCACTCTTCCCTGCTCCAGTCTTACCCACCAGAACAATCCTAAACAAATCTAAAAAGACAGGACTGTTCACTACAAGATGTTCTGTTGTTTTATTCTTCCTTAGAGAGGTACAGTGCATTCGGGAAAGTATTCAGACCCCTTGACCTTTTCCACATTTTGTTATGTTACAGCATTTTAATTACTTTTTTTTCCCTCATCAATCTACACACCGTAATGACAAAGCAAAAACTCTTTTTTTTTTTGCCAATGTATTTTCAAATAAACTGAAACATCACATTTACATAAGTATTCAGACCCTTTACGCAGTACTTTGTTGAAGCACCTTTGCTAGCAATTAAAGCCCTAGAGTCTTCTTGGGAATGACGCTACAAGCTTGGCACACCTGTATTTGGGGAGTTTCTCCCATTCTTCTCTGCAGATCATCTCAAGCTCTGTCAGGTTGGATGGGGTGTGTTGCTGCACAGCTATTTTCAGGTCCCTACACAGATCTTCAATTGGTTTCAAGTCCGGGCTCTGGCTGGGCCACTCAAGGATATTAAGATACTTTTCCCGAAGCCATTCCTGCGTTGTCTTGGGGGAGTGCTTAGGGTCATTGTCCTGTTGGAAGGTGAACCTTCGCCCCAGTCTGAGGTCCTTAGAGGTCTGGAGTAGGTTTTCATCAAGATTCTATCTGTACTTTGCTCCATTCATCATTCCCTTGATCCTGACTGGTCTCGCAGTCCCTGCCGTTGAAAAACAACCCCACAGCATGATGCTGCCACCAATATTTATGTATTTTTTTATTTCACCTTTATTTAACCAGGTAGGCCAGTTGAGAACACCTTTATTTAACCAGGTAGGCCAGTTGAGAACACCTTTATTTAACCAGGTAGGCCAGTTGAGAACAAGTCCTCATTTACAACTGAGACCTGGCCAAGATAAAGCAAAGCAGTGCGACATAAACAACAACACAGAGTTCCACATAAACAAATGTACAGTCAATAACACAAAAGAAAAGAAAGATATGCTTAACCGTGGTGATGGTGCCAGGTTTCCTCTACACGCTTGGCATTCAGGCCAGAAAGTTCAATCTTGGTTTCATCAGACCAGAGAATCTTGTTTCTTATGGTCTAAGAGTCCTTTAGGTGCCTTTTGGCAAACTCCAAGTGGGCCGTCATGTGCCTTTTACTGAGGAGTGGCTTCCATCTGGCCACTCTGCCATAGAGGCCTGATTGGTGGAGTGCTGCAGAGATGGTTGTACTTCTTTCTGGAAGATTCTCCATCTCCACAGAGGAACTCTGAACCTCTGTCAGAGTGACCATCAGGTTCTTGGTCACCTCCCTGACCAAGGTCCTTCTCCCCTGATTGCTCAGTTTGGCCGGGCAGCCAGCTCTAGGAAGAGTCTTGGTGGTTCCAAACTTCCACTGAGGCACCTGTGTTCTTTGGGACCTTCAATAATGCATAATTCCTTCGACCTTATGGCTTGGTTTTTGCTCTGACATAGACTGTCAACTGTGGGACCTTATACAGACAGGTGTGTGCTTTTCCAAATCATGTCCAATCAATTGCATTTACCACAGGTGGATTCCAAGTTGTAGAAACATCTCAAGGATGATCAATGGAAACAGGATGCAACTGAGCTCATTTTTGCGTCTCATAGCAAAGGGTCTGAATACTTATGTAAATTAGTTATTTACGTTTTTTATTTTAATACATTTGCAAAAGAAATCTAAACCTGTTTTCACTTTGTCATTATGGGGTATTGTGTGCAGATTGATAATTGATTTTAGGATCAGACCAACGTAACAAAATGTGGAAGAAGTCCAGGCGTCTGAATATGAATGTAGATTGAGTATAGATCTGAATCGGCTCAGTTGATGGAAATGGGAAATATCAAAGTCCTTATAATCTGGGGTGGTATTTTTGGAGATTACTTAACTCACCAGTAGAGGAGGTCTTGTCTTGGGCTACCAAGGGAACAACTGAATGGTGTAAGACAAAATAATACACAGTGAGACATTTTTTTAATAATGGCAATAGGAAAAGAAAAGAATAACTCATTATATCCAGCAATCATTTTAAGTGGACCACAAAAAAATATCAAATACTTAGGATGCTTAATTAAGTGACAACAAACAACACATATATAAAGGTAACGTTATCCTATTACTAAACAATATGAAAGCAGATCTAATTCTATGGAACAATTTTCACATAAAGTATATCTTACAAGTAGAATAAACCGTCAGAATGGCATGGCTCCCAATGTTTTTACATGTATTCTCTGCAATACCAATTACCCTACCTGGGATATTCTTTAAAAACTATACTCAGTCATAACAGAGGTTATATGGGCAAATAAAACTCATAGAATAAAAAAAAACGGAAATGGTGGTTTTAATTTTGCAGGTTTGGAATTGTATCATCTCGCCACCCAGGGCTTTTACTTGCAACATATCGTTAAACGCACTAAAGAGGAACAGCGGGTACATATTTTCATGCATCTGTTTTCAAAGGATAAACCTAAGAACATGACCAACTTCATAGTTAATAACGCTAAAACAATATGGGATAAAATGAAACGTATTCTACAAGAACCAATATCACTCCCTGAAAACACAACTCTATGGAACAGCCCTTGGATAGCTATTCAGAATTCATAGATAAATTGGCCCGCGTGGAAATTAAAGGAATGGATACCATAAATGGCTTGGTAAAAGGAAATGCATTTATTTCCAAAACAGAATTAAGAAGCCATTTTGAATTGACCAATGTAGATATGTTCAAATACATGCAATTTAAAAGTGTAATATCAAGATATACTTTATGTGAAAATGGTCTTTTGGACATCAGAGCAATCTTGAGGGAATCCTATTTGAGCCAGAAAGGGATGCTCATATGATAAGTAAACTGTACAACTACCAAGACATAAAAAAATATCTGATATTGGCACAAATTGGGAGGGAATGCTGAAAATAACGAACGAGATTACAGCAAACGAAAACGTTGCTTAATCCACTATAAAACGAATGTATAGAACGTATTATAAAAGAGACAAAATTCACAAGTTCTACAGCACAACGGACGAGTCGTGTCTTAAGTGTAAAACTAACAACGACTGAATAAGTATTACAATGCAAATATAATTTTAATGTGTCTGTCTGCATATTTCCAGACATAGCGTATGAGGGTGCAGTGAAATACCCGATGTATTGGACGATACTTTTCTCGTCAATCATTTTGAAAACAACAACAACGTATACTTAAAAACTGAAAATCAACTAATCTTCCATCGTTAACACAATGGAAAGGTCAATGCTTTGTTATCTAAACGTTGAAAGTGCGTTGGCAAGGGGAAATATTTTCTGGTGGCACAGTTTGAGGCCATGTTCCGGAGTCTGATACGGGCGCTGGATATGGGGATGTGAGCAGGTGATGTAGTTGATTTTTGTGTGCGTCTGTACGTTGTCGTTTGTATGTGTATGTTTTGTATTGTAAAAAAAAAAAAATGAATAAAATCTTACTAAAATTTTAAATACATGTCACATGCAATACGTGCAATAATCAGATGCGTTGAACAGGTCCTGGCTTGACTTCAGGCTCTGTTTAATGTTCAATATAAGAGATCAAATTTAAACTACTCAATTCAGTACATTTGGAAGCATGACAACATTGAATCAGTTTAACACGGATAATATTGCTAAATGTAAATATTTATACTGTACACTTGCTGTTCAATACTCACTCTCGTCCTCAGCCATTCTTTCAGTCATTCTTTATCTCCGATATTCTACACACACCAAGGCAATAATATTCTACACACACCGAGGCTATACACCGAGGCTATACGTGACTATACCTCACTCCTTCCTCTACAGATATACAGTATGATATCAGAACTGTCATGTGACGTTGTTGTGGCCAACCCCATGTTTCAATGCAGGTGCAGAGGGACAAATATAAACCCTGTACAAAGCAGAGGTTTGACTTTCAGTTTTGCGAACACTTGATGTTAACAAGGTCTATTTCATAGTCCTTTACATTTTAGTAATATTTTTTTTTTACAGCAATCAACATGATCAACATTGTCATCATCTGTCTTCCTCCTCGTTTTTTTACAGACACATCAACACCGATCTTTCTTGCGTCTCTCACCTTTATGTCAGGTGATATCATTCAACTCTATACATGACATAAAAGCAACAACAGGAAATGTAAAAAAACAACACATACAGTGGCTTCAGAAAATATTCAAACCCCTTGGCTTTTTCCACATACACAAAATACACATTAATGTCGAAGTTGAATTATTTTGAGTAAATTTTGACAAATTAATTAAAAATGAAAAGCTGAAATGTCTTGAGTCAATAAGTATTCAACCCCTATGTTATGGCAAGCCTAAATAAGTGAAACTGTGCTTAACAAGTCACACAAGTACAGTTGAAGTTGGAAGTTTACATACACTTTAGCCAAATACATTTAAACAACATTTATCACAATTCCGGATATTTAATCCGAGTAAAAATGCCCTGTTTTAGGTCTGTTAGGATTACCACTTTATTTTAAGAATGTGAAATGTCAGAATAATAGTAGATAATTATTTAATTCAGATTTGATTTCTTTCATCACATTCCCAGTGGGTCAGAAGTTTACATACACGCAATTAGCATTTGGCAGCATTGCCTTTAAATTGTTTAACTTGGGTCAAATGTTTCAGGTAGCCTTCCACAAGCTTCACATAATAAGTTGGGTGAATTTTGGCCCATTCCTCCTGACAGAGCTGGCATAACTGAGTCAGGTTTGTAGGCCTCCTTGCTCGCACATGCTTTTTCAGTTCTGCCCACAAATTTTCTATGGGATTGAGGTCAGGGCTTTGTGATGGCCACTCCAATACCAAGCCATTTTGCCACAACTTTGGTTGGGGTCATTGTCCATTTGGAAGACCCTTTTGCGACCAAGCTTTAACTTCCTGACTGATGTCTTGAGATGTTGCTTCAATATATCCACATAATTTAACTTCTTCATGATACCATTTATTTTGTGTCAGTTGCATCAGTTGCTCCTGCAGCAAAGCATCCCTACAACATGATCCTGCCACCCCCAATAATTTTGCACGCCCAATTTTTCAGTTTTTGATATGTTAAAAAAGTTTGAAATATCCAATAAATGTCGTTCCACTTCATGATTGTGTCCCACTTGTTGTTGATTCTTCACAAAAAAATACAGTTTTATATCTTTATGTTTGAAGCCTGAAATGTGGCAAAAGGTCGCAAAGTTCAAGGGGGCCGAATACTTTCACAAGGCACTGTATATATACAGTGCATTTGGAAGGTATTTAGACCACTTGACTTCTCCCACATTTTGTTGCGTTACAGCCATATTCTCAAATGGATTAAATCATTTCCCCCCTCATCAATCTACAGACAATACCACATAATAACAAAGTAGAAACAGGTTTTTAGAAATATTTGCAAATGTATACAAATAAAAAATGAACTTAAATACCTTATTTACATAAGTATTCAGACCCTTTGCTATGCAACTCGAAATTGAGCTCAGGTGCATTCTGTTTCCATTGATCATCCTTGAGATGTTTCTACAACTTGATTGGAGTCCACCTGTGGTAAATTCAATTGATTGAAATGATTTGGAAAGGCACACACCTGTCTATATAAGGTCCCACAGTTGACATTGCAGTTGACATTCAGAGCAAAAACCAAGCCATGAGTTTGAAGGAATTGTCTGTTGAGCTCCGAGACAGAATTATGTCGAGGCACAGATCTGGGGAAGGGTACCAAAAAATTTCTGCAGCATTGAAAGTCCCCCAAAACACAGTGGCCTCCATCATTCTTAAATGGAAGAAGTTTGGAACTACCAAGACTCTTCCTAGAGCTGGCCGCCTGGCCAAACTGAGCAATCGGGGGAGAGGGCTTTGGCCGGGGAGTTGATCAAGAACCCGATGGATACTCTGACAGAGTTCCATTGTGGAGATGGGAGAACCTTCCAAAAAGACAACAATCTCTGCAGCACTCCACCAATCAGGCCTTTACGGTAGAGTGGCCAGACGGAAGCCACTCCTGAGTAAAAGGCACATGACAGCCCACTTGGAGTTTGCCAAATACAAAAAAAACATCACAAGTACCACTCTTCATATTTTCAAACATGGTGGTGGCTGCATCATCTTATGGATGTGCTTGTCAGTGGCAAGGGAGTTTTTTTAGGATCAAAATAAACTTTTTTTCTTTTTCTTCCTAGAGGAAAACCTGGTTCAGTCTTCTTTCCAACAGATACTGGGAAACAAATGCACCTTTCAGCATGACAATAACCTAAAACACAAGGCCAAATCTACACTGGAGTTGCTTGCTAAGACGACATTGAATGTTCCTGAGTGGCCTTGATACAGTTTTGACCTAAATTGGCCTAAAAATCTATGGCAAGACTTGAAAATGGCGGCTGTCTAGCAATGATCAACAAACAACTTGACAGAGCTTGAGGAATTGTAGGTGTGCAAAGCTCTTAGACTTATCCAGAAAGACTCACAGCTGTAACATGTATTTCTGTATTTCACTTTCAATAAATTTGCAACAATTTCTTAAAATATGTTTTCACTTTGTCTTTACGGTTTATTGTGTGTAGATGGGTGAGAAAAAAACAATCAATATAATCCATTTTGAATTCAGGCTGTAACAACAAAATGTGGGAAAAAATCAAGGGGTATGAATCCTTTCTGAAAGGCACTATGTATTCTGAGTGGAGGACATGGTTGGAGTCCCTGGAGATTTTTGATGCTAGTCTGTTCACGCTCTTGATGTAATTTACTGTTGAAGCATTGTTATAATTAGTATTATTATTATTAGTAGTAGTATTATTATTGGTATTATTATTGGTATTATTATAATTAGTATTATTAGTAGTAGTAGTATTATTGGTATTATTATCATTAGTATTATTAGTAGTATTATTATTATTGGTATTATTATCATTATTATAATTATTATTAGTAGTAGTGGTATTATTATTGGTATTATTATAATTATTATTAGTAGTATTATTATCAGTATTATTATTGGTATTATTATAATTAGTATGATTATTATTAGTAGTAGTATCATTATTGGTATTACTACCTAAACTATTGACCTTTTCTGCACTAACTTTTTTGACTCCTCACATACGCTGCTACTACTGTTTATTATGTGTCACTTTATTCCTAGTTGTACATATCTACCTCAATTACCTCGTACCTCAGCACAATAACGGGTACTGGTACCCCATGTAAAAGCCAAGTTATCATTACTCTGTGTATTTAATATTACTTTTATTATAATGTGTTTTATTTTTCTATTATTTCTATATTTTCTGTCTCTCTGCATCGTTGGGAAGGGCCCATAAGTAAGAATTTCACTGTTTAGTCTTCACCAGTTTTTTTTTTTTTACGAAGCATGTGAGAAAAAAATTGCTTGTTTTGATTTTGAAGGGAAGGTGACCACAAAAATGTGTGGGTAAAGTAGAGATAAAGAAACACATGTGCAGAACGTGATTTGAATCTTCAGTTCTGGGGAAAAGGCTTCAAGGGATGTAGGGGTGTAGGGATGTAGGGATGTAGGGATGTAGGGGTGTAGAGATGTAGGGATGTAGGGGTGTAGGGATGTAGAGATGTAGAGATGTAGGGATGTAGGGACTGGGGTGTAGGGATGTAGGGATGTAGGGATGTAGGGGTGTAGGGATGTAGGGATTGAGGGATGTAGGGTTGTAGGGGTGTAGGAGTGTAGGGATGTAGGAACTGGGATGTAGGGGTGTAGGGGTGTAGGGTTGTAGGGATGTAGGAACTGGGATGTAGGGGTGTAGGGATGTAGGGATGTAGGGACTGGGTTGTAGGGGTGTAGGGGTGTAGGGACTGGGATATAGGGAGGTAGGGATGTAGGGGTGTAGGGATGTAGGGACTGGGATATAGGGGTGTAGGGATGTAGGGACTGGGATGTAGGGGTGTAGGGATGTAGGGGTGTAGGGACTGGGATGTAGGGATGTAGGGATGTAGGGACTGGGGTGTAGGGGTGTAGGGATGTAGGGATGTAGGGATGTAGAGATGTAGGGACTGGGGTGTAGGGATGTAGAGATGTATGGATGTAGAGATGTAGAGATGTAGGGATGTAGGGACTGGGGTGTAGGGATGTAGGGATGTAGGGGTGTAGGGATGTAGGGATTGAGGGATGTAGGTTTGTAGGGACTGGGATGTAGGGATGTAGGGGTGTAGGGATGTAGGGATGTAGGAGTGTAGGGGTGTAGGGATGTAGGGATGTAGGAGTGTAGGGGTGTAGGGATGTAGGAACTGGGATGTAGGGGTGTAGGGATGTAGGGGTGTAGGGATGTAGGGGTGTAGGGATGTAGAGATGTAGAGATGTAGGGATGTAGGGATGTAGGGACTGGGGTGTAGGGATGTAGAGATGTAGAGATGTAGGGATGTAGGGACTGGGGTGTAGGGATGTAGGGATGTAGGGGTGTAGGGATGTAGGGATTGAGGGATTTAGGGTTGTAGGGACTGGGATGTAGGGATGTAGGGGTGTAGGAGTGTAGGGATGTAGGAACTGGGATGTAGGGGTGTAGGGATGTAGGGATGTAGGAACTGGGATGTAGGGGTGTAGGGATGTAGGGGTGTAGGGACTGGGTTGTAGGGGTGTAGGGGTGTAGGGACTGGGTTGTAGGGGTGTAGGGGTGTAGGGACTGGGATATAGGGAGGTAGGGGTGTAGGGATGTAGGGGTGTAGGGATGTAGGGACTGGGATATAGGGGTGTAGGGATGTAGGGACTGGGATGTAGGGGTGTAGGGATGTAGGGGTGTAGGGACTGGGATGTAGGGATGTAGGGACTGGGGTGTAGGGGTGTAGGGATGTAGGGATGTAGGGATGTAGAGATGTAGGGACTGGGGTGTAGGGATGTAGAGATGTATGGATGTAGAGATGTAGAGATGTAGGGATGTAGGGACTGGGGTGTAGGGATGTAGGGATGTAGGGGTGTAGGGATGTAGGGATTGAGGGATGTAGGGTTGTAGGGACTGGGATGTAGGGATGTAGGGGTGTAGGGATGTAGGGATGTAGGAGTGTAGGGGTGTAGGGATGTAGGAACTGGGATGTAGGGGTGTAGGGATGTAGGGGTGTAGGGATGTAGAGATGTAGGGATGTAGAGATGTAGGGATGTAGGGACTGGGGTGTAGGGGTGTAGGGATGTAGGGATGTAGAGATGTAGGGACTGGGGTGTAGGGATGTAGAGATGTATGGATGTAGAGATGTAGAGATGTAGGGATGTAGGGACTGGGGTGTAGGGATGTAGGGATGTAGGGGTGTAGGGATTGAGGGATGTAGGGTTGTAGGGACTGGGATGTAGGGATGTAGGGATGTAGGAGTGTAGGGGTGTAGGGATGTAGGAACTGGGATGTAGGGGTGTAGGGATGTAGGGGTGTAGGGATGTAGGAACTGGGATGTAGGGGTGTAGGGATGTAGGGGTGTAGGGATGTAGGGATGTAGGGACTGGGTTGTAGGGGTGTAGGGACTGGGATATAGGGAGGTAGGGGTGTAGGGATGTAGGGACTGGGATATAGGGGTGTAGGGATGTAGGGACTGGGATGTAGGGGTGTAGGGATGTAGGGGTGTAGGGACTGGGATGTAGGGATGTAGGGGTGTAGGGACTGGGGTGTAGGGGTGTAGGGATGTAGGGGTTTAGGGGTGTAGGGATGTAGGGACTGGGATGTAGGGGTGTAGGGGTGTAGAGATGTAGGGATGTAGGGGTGTAGAGATGTAGGGATGTAGGGGTGTAGGGATGTAGGGACTGGGATGTAGGGGTGTAGGGACTGGGATGTAGGGGTGTAGGGGTGTAGGGACTGGGATGTAGGGGTGTAGGGATGTAGGGGTGTAGGGACTGGGATGTAGGGGTGTAGGGGTGTAGGGATGTAGGGATGTAGGGACTGGGATGTAGGGGTGTAGGGACTGGGATGTAGGGGTGTAGGGATGTAGGGGTGTAGGGATGTAGGGGTGTAGGGACTGGGATGTAGGGGTGTAGGGATGTAGGGACTGGGGTGTAGGGGTGTCGGGACTGGGATGTAGGGGTGTAGGGATGTAGGGGTGTAGGGACTGGTATGTAGGGATGTAGGGGTGTAGGGGTGTAGGGACTGGGGTGTAGGGATGTAGGGACTGGGGTGTAGGGGTGTCGGGATGTAGGGACTGGGGTGTAGGGGTGTAGGGACTGGGATGTAGGGATGTAGAGATGTAGGGGTGTAGGGACTGGGATGTAGGGATGTAGGGATGTAGGGGTGTAGAGGTGTAGGGACTGGGATGTAGGGATGTAGGGGTGTAGGGATGTAGGGATGTAGGGGTGTAGGGGTGTAGGGATATAGGGATGGAGGGATGGAGGGATGTAGGGACTGGGATGTAGGGATGTAGGGGTGTAGGGGTATAGGGATGTAGGGGTATAGGGATGTAGGGGTGTAGGGGTGTAGGGATGTAGGGGTGTAGGGATGTAGGGACTGGGTTGTAGGGGTGTAGGGATGTTGGTGTGTAGGGACTGGGATATAGGGGTGTAGGGATGTAGGGACTGGGATGTAGGGGTGTAGGGGTGTAGGGACTGGGATGTAGGGGTGTAGGGGTGTAGGGGTGTAGGGACTGGGATGTAGGGGTGTAGGGATGTAGGTATGTAGGGGTGTAGGGACTGGGATGTAGAGATGTAGGGGTGTAAGGATGTACGGATGTAGAGGTGTAGGGGTGTAGGGATGTAGAGGTGTAGGGATGTAGGGGTGTAGGGACTGGGATGTAGGGGTGTAGGGGTGTAGGGATGTAGGGGTGTAGGGACTGGGATGTAGGGGTGTAGGGATGTAGAGGTGTAGGGATGTAGGGGTGTAGGGATGTAGGGGTGTAGAGGTGTAGGGATATAGAGGTGTAGGGATATAGAGGTGTAGGGATATAGAGATGTAGGGATGTAGAGATGTAGGGATGTAGAGGTGTAGGGGTGTAGTGATGTAGAGGTGTAGGGGTGTAGGGATGTAGGGGTGTAGGGATGTAGAGGTGTAGGGATGTAGGGATGTAGGGGTGTAGGGATGTAGGGATGTAGAGATGTAGGGATGTAGAGATGTAGGGATGTAGAGATGTAGGGATATAGAGATGTAGAGATGTAGGGATGTAGGGATGTAGGGACTGGGATGTAGGGATGTAGGGATGTAGGGATGTAGAGATGTAGAGATGTAGGGATGTAGGGATGTAGGGACTGGAGTGTAGAGATGTAGGGATGTAGAGATGTAGGGATGTAGAGATGTAGAGATGTAGGGACTGGGGTGTAGAGATGTAGGGATGTAGAGATGTAGGGATGTAGGGATGTAGAGATGTAGGGACTGGGGTGTAGAGATGTAGGGATGTAGGGATGTAGGGACTGGGGTGTAGAGATGTAGGGGTGTAGAGATGTAGGGATGTAGAGATGTAGGGGTGTAGAGATGTAGGGATGTAGGGATGTAGAGATGTAGGGATGTAGAGAGTAGGGTGTAGAGATGTAGGGTGTAGAGATGTAGGGGTGTAGAGATGTAGGGATGTAGAGATGTAGGGATGTAGGGGTGTAGGGAGTTAGAGATGTAGAGATGTAGAGATGTAGGGGTGTAGGGATGTAGGGGTGTAGGGGTGTAGGGGTGTAGGGATGTAGGGGTGTAGGGGTGTAGAGGTGTAGGGGTGTAGAGATGTAGGGATGTAGGGATGTAGGGATGTAGAGATGTAGGGGTGTAGAGATGTAGGGATGTAGGGATGTAGGGGTGTAGGGAGTTAGATGTAGGGATGTAGAGATGTAGAGGTGTAGGGATGTAGGGGTGTAGGGGTGTAGGGGTGTAGGGGTGTAGAGGTGTAGGGATGTAGGGATGTAGGGATGTAGGGGTGTAGAGGTGTAGGGATGTAGGGGTGTAGGGACTGGGATGTAAGGGTGTAGGGGTGTAGGGACTGGGATGTAGAGGTGTAGGGATGTAGGGGTGTAGGGATGTAGGGATGTAGAGGTGTAGGGATGTAGAGGTGTAGGGATGTAGAGGTGTAGTGATGGGGTGGAACGGGGTGGTACGGGGTGGAACGGGGTGGTACGGGGTGCTATCTAAAGAAGCATTGACTATCTATTAGAATAGAACCAACTCCCCTGCTTTTACACTATAATTTGACTATTTGGGCATTTTCTGATGTTTTGTGGTGGAAAACTGATTGCATTGAGCATAATATGTCAATCGTGTTACTCATAAATACTGTTTGTAGGCTAGAAATGTTTTAGCACATACATTTTTTTGTTAAAGCTTGAGTTCAATTGCCCGTCTCTGTTGAACAGAACAAGCTTCCATTCCCTCTGTCACAAGGAGAGTAAAGGCTCATTTAAGAAAATATCGTGAACCCTGTTACGGTCAACCCCGTTACGGTCAACCCTGTCACTTTTCTAGTATTTCTTTCTCAAATTAACCTCTTGAAATTGTCAAATTAAAGTGTCATTAAGTTGAACTTGCTGTTTATGACAAAATTGAACAATTAGGTGATTTAAATTGTTATTTTTGACCAAATTACACTACCAGGCAATATTCGTGGAATAAAACTACTATACTGCCACTACTATACTGCCACTACTATACTGCCACCACTACTTCTGGGCTACTTAAAACAATTTCAAAATAAGATCTGTAGGTTTTTTCTCTCACAAAGCTCTGCTGGTGGTTCAGGCTCTGGTCTTGTCCCATCTTGATTACTGTCTGGTAATATGGTCAGATGCAGCAAAGAAGACCTAGCAATGCTGCAGCTAGCTGAAAAGAAAGCAGCAATAATATAGTTAGTCTTATGAGAGTAATTGTGTTATACCTAGTTTTTCAGAGATGCCTCAACCCCCCCCCCCCCCCCCCCCACCCACACACACACACACACACACACAACTCTGTGTGTTTATGTCTCTGCTAAGGCATTGTGGTTTGCCCTCTGCAGCACAGCAATAACGATCGCAATAACCTGTACTTTCCATCCTGTTGCAAAAACCAAAGCATTCTCATGTCCTGTTGAGAAACTTTAGCAATGGCTGCCACATCTCTGAAAAACTATCAGCAGTATAATGACTAAAATCTCCAAGTGTCACAATAAACAGCCTGAATAAAGACAATGTGTTTATTAGGATACGTTTTATAATGCATTTTTAGCCCAAAGTGATACAAATATGACTGGACATGTTTAAAAGCCTAGTGGGGTCAAAAACATCAAAAAAGAGATTACCAAAAGTCATTGCAATAACAGCTAGTTTTCGGTTTCCCCTCCCCACTCAGACCACTCAGACCACTCAGTCCACTCAGACCACTCAGACCACTCCCAGACAGTCCTAGAAAAATTAATGATTGAGAAATTGGTCTTGCTAATAGCTAAGAAGCTATTTCTGTTTTAAAAAAACGTTTTTATTAAAAACAATCACATTAACGTACTTAATTGTTACAGAGAACACCACTACTACTACCACCACTAATACTACCACCACTACTACCACCACTAATACTACCACCACTACTACTACCACCACTACTACTACCCACTACTACTACCACCACTACTACTACCCACTACTACTACCACCACTACTACTACCACCACTAATACTACCAACAATACTACTACCACCACTACTACTACCCACTACTACTACCACCACTAATACTACCACCAATACTACTACCACCACTAATACTACCACCAATACTACCACCGCCACTACTACTACTACCACCACTACTACTACCACTAATACTACCAACAATACTACTACCACCACTACTACTACCCACTACTACTGCCACCACGAATACTACCACCAATACTACTACCACCACTAATACTACCACCAATACTACTACCACCAATACTACTACCACCACTAATACTACCACCAATACTACTACCACCACTACTACTACCACTAATAATACTACCACCACTAATACTACCCCCAATACTACCACCACTACTACTACTACTACCACCACTACTACTACCACCACTAGCACCACCACCACCACTACTACTACCATTGACACCACCACCACTAACAACACCACCACCACTAGCACCACCACCACTACTACTACCATTGACAGCACCACCACTGACAACACCACCACCACTAACAACACCACCACCACTATTGCCAGTCACCACTTTTACTTCTACTATTACTACTGCAGTCACTACTACTACTACTATAACTTATTTCACAACTAGAAATACTTTAGGAGAAGATAGTAAGCACACAATGTACTTTTCTATTCTTATTTAAAAATATATAATTAATGTAATTCGGGGTTAAACCTACTCAAATATAGATTGGTGACTCTTTTTTTTCTAATTTGGCACCAGTCTTCTCTGAACAGTTGATGTTGAGATGTGATAAAGGTTTATAGCTCCATATATTACACATCTCTCCCCCTTCTTAGATAGAGCTTTACAAGCAAAAATGTTTTTTTCTTTACCTTTCAACAATACCTTTTTAAAAGAAGTACAGTCTTTTTAATACTGCTGTAGAGTCAAAGGTAACTGGTTCTTGAGTTTCACTTACAGTACCAGGCTTTTCCTCTGACTCACTCAAGAACATAGTCTTGAAGCCACGCTGGTAGTTTAGTACACCTGGCTGCTCTGGTGATCTAACTGGTCTGAGTCTCTTTGACAGAGGGTTCTGGTGATCTGACTGGTTTGAGTGTTTATGACAAAGGGTTCTGGTGATATGACTGGTTTGAGTCTCTTTGACAGAGGGTTCTGGTGATCTAACTGGTGTGAGTCTCTTTGACAGAGGGTTCTGGTGATCTGACTGGTGTGAGTCTCTTTGACAGAGGGTTCTGGTGATCTAACTGGTGTGAGTCTCTTTGACAGAGGGTTCTGGTGATCTAACTGGTGTGAGTCTCTTTGACAGAGGGTTCTGGTGATCTGACTGGTTTGAGTGTTTATGACAAAGGGTTCTGGTGCTATGACTGGTTTGAGTGTTTATGACAAAGGGTTCTGGTGCTATGACTGGTTTGAGTCTCTATGATAGAGGGTTCTGGTGATCTGACTGGTGTGAGTCTCTTTGACAGAGGGTTATGGTGATCTGACTGGTCTGAGTCTCTTTGACAGAGGGTTCTGGTGATCTAACTGGTGTGAGTCTCTTTGACAGAGGGTTCTGGTGATCTAACTGGTGTGAGTCTCTTTGACAGAGAGTTCTGGTGATCAAACTGGTGTGACTATCTTTGACAGAGGGTTCTGGTGATCTGACTGGTGTGAGTCTCTTTGACAGAGGGTTCTGGTGATCTAACTGTTCTGAGTCTCTTTGACAGAGGCTTCTGGTGATCTAACTGGTGTGAGTCTCTTTGACAGAGGGTTCTGGTGATCTAACTGGTGTGAGTCTCTTTGACAGAGGGTTCTGGTGATCTAACTGGTGTGAGTCTCTTTGACAGAGGGTCCTGGTGATCTGACTGCTGTGAGTCTCTTTGATAGAGGGTTCTGGTGATCTGACTGCTGTGATTCTCTTTGACAGAGGGTTCTGGTGATCTAACTGGTGTGAGTCTCTTTGACAGAGAGTTCTGGTGATCAAACTGGTGTGACTCTCTTTGACAGAGGGTTCTGGTGATCTGACTGGTGTGAGTCTCTTTGACAGAGGGTTCTGGTGATCTGACTGGTGTGAGTCTCTATGACAGAGGGTTCTGGTGATCTAACTGGTGTGAGTCTCTTTGACAGAGGGTTCTGGTGATCTAACTGGTGTGAGTCTCTATGACAGAGGGTTCTGGTGATCTAACTGGTGTGAGTCTCTTTGACAGAGGGTTCTGGTGATCTGACTGGTTTGAGTCTCTATGACAAAGGGTTCTGGGCCCAGATTCACAAAACCTTCTTAAGATGAAATTTCTTCTTAGCTGCCATTTAAAAAAAACTTAACTACAGATTTAAGAAGAAAGTTAAGCAAAGTTGCTATTCCTCAAAAAGATTATTGGAAATGGTCTTGCGCTATTTCTTTTGTTTCTCCTCCTCTTTCTCCAGGGGTCTGGTGCTCTTTCATTTGTCATGTTTTGTCTGTGTTCTGTCTCTTTGTTTCTCCTCTTCGACCTCCCAGTCTGAATCAGAGTCAGTGATTGTGACTTCCTCTTGTCTCTGTACTTGGCTGTTCTGTCGGGTCTGAGATGCTTTGTGTTTCCGTAGCTCCTACTGGTGTGATGCCATCAATTGCAACTGCACCGCCCGCAACTGCAGGGCTCTGCAGAGAGTGGTGCGGTCTGCCCCTCACGTCACCAGGGGCAAGCTACCTGCCTTCCAGGACACCTACAGCACCCGTTGTCACAGGAAGGCCAAAAAGATCATCAAGGAC
Organism: Oncorhynchus kisutch; assembly: GCF_002021735.2. NCBI lineage: Eukaryota > Metazoa > Chordata > Actinopteri > Salmoniformes > Salmonidae > Oncorhynchus > Oncorhynchus kisutch. The sequence continues at coordinate 49,247,376 of NC_034180.2, read as the reverse complement.
AACAACCACCCGAGCCACGGCCTGTGTGTATTGTTGTGAATTGTTAGATATTACTGCACTGTTGGAGCTAGAAACACAAGCATTTCACTACACCCGCAATAACATCTGCTAAAGATATTCATTGATATCATATGATCTCGGTTCATCTCTGATTCTCACTGTTGATGGCTGCCATCCTATTGCCCTCTCCATGCACACACTCGCTCCCAGAATGAAGGAAGTGGTGATGCCATTTTGTAGTAACATGTCTTCTGCAGTGGCTGTCTGTGTTTCAGGCCATGCTGGACATTTCTGGGAGTCACTGGCTGAAGGGCTGCTTAAGTTGCAGGTAGGATGGAGCGTAGGACATGTCCCATGTGTAGCTGAGCAGGGGAATTTCTTAGGTTCAGGAGAGCTATGTGATGGTCAACACCTGTTTGTGCTGTGGATCTCAGCATGTTTTTGACTAACGGAATAGTCTTCTCAGCCATTCCGTTTGACTGGGAAAACCCTGTACTTGAATTTGTGATTTTGAAATCCCACTCTTTTGCAAATTGAGCATGGGCAAAGGGTACATGGTCTGCAATACCATGTCTACCAAACACAGCGCTCCACTTTGCTATGACATTACCTGATGTCTTGTCCGACAGCCTCAGCACCTCTGGATATTTGGAGTAGTAGTCCACTATTAAGAGGAATGAGCATCCTTGGAACTCCAAGATATCAGCAGCGATTTGTTTTTGCCATGGAATGTCAGGCACTGAGTGTGGTAGGAGTGGTTTTTCTTGAAAAGAAGTGCACTTGAACATCATGCATACATCATCATCGAGGCCTGACCAGTACATGAAAGCTCTTGCATGCTCTGAACAAGCGTTGAATGTCCTGATGTGCAGTGTGAAGCCTTTTAAGTACCTCAGCTCTACAGTCTCTGGGAATGATAATGCATTTTTTTACCATGAGTAGTCCATCTTCAATGTAAAGAAAGTCTCAGATATGCCAGTAGGTCTGTGCTTTGATTGGTGCACATTTCCTGTCTAGCCATCCATCTCTGTGCAGGTTCCTCAGCAGCTGTATCTCGCTGTCTGTGGCTGTTCTCAGCTGTTGCATAACAGCGCCCTCCAGTGGATAATGTGTGGAAACAGCATAAATTACTTTCTCATCACAGAGGTCACACTTCATGTCTGGCAGTCTAGAGTACAGGCCTGGATAGTGTGTCTGCTATTAACATGTCTTTACCTGGAGTGTAGACGATATGAATGTATTATTTCTGTCTTTGAAGCAGCATCCTTTGAAGATGTGCAGGCACCTTTTCAATGGGCTTGGTGATTATAGCCTCAAGTGGTTTGTGGTCGAATTGAACTCAGACCTGGAAACCATAGACATACTGGTGAAACCTCTAGTCCGAACTCTATTTCCAGGACTTCTTTTTCTATTTGGGCATAATTTTGTTCTGCCCCAGACAGAGCTCTGGATCCAAAGGCTATAGACCGTTTACCAGTCCATCTATAGACCGTTTACCAGTCCATCTATAGACCGTTTAGCAGTCCATCTATATACCATTTACCAGTCCATCTATAGACCGTTTAGCAGTCCATCTATAAACCGTTTAGCAGTCCATCTATAGACCGTTTACCAGTCCATCTATAAACCGTTTACCAGTCCATCTATAAACCGTTTAGCAGTCCATCTATAGACCATTTAGCAGTCCATCTATAGACCGTTTACCAGTCCATCTATAGACTGTTTACCAGTCCATCTATAGACTGTTTACTAGTCCATCTATAGACCGTTTACTTGTCCATCTATAGACTGTTTACTAGTCCATCTATAGACCATTTAGCAGTCCATCTATAGACCATTTAGCAGTCCATCTATAGACCATTTAGCAGTCCATCTATAGACCATTTAGCAGTCCATCTTTAGACCATTTACCAGTCCATCTGTAGACTGTTTACTAGTCCATCTATAGACTGTTTACCAGTCCATCTATAGACCATTTAGCAGTCCATCTATAGACTGTTTACCAGTCCATCTATAGACTGTCACGGTCGTTGTATGGAGGAGACCAAAGCGCAGCGTGGTTAGAGGACATACTTATTTTAATGAAGAAAGAATACTGAACAAAATATACAAAACAACAAAATGAACCGTGAAGCTAATATGAGAAGTGCAGAACAGGCAACTAAACATAGAATAAGAACCCACAAACTACCCAAGGAATATGGCTACCTAAATATGGTCCCCAATCAGAGACAACGATAAACAACTGCCTCTGATTGAGAACCAATCTAGGCAACCATAGCCATATAAACCCCTAGACATACAAAAAACTAGACAATACAAAAAAACTAGACAATACAAAAACGAAACAAACCGCCCTCGTCACACCCTGACCTAACCAAGATAATAAAGAAAACAAAGATAACTAAGGTCAGGGCGTGACAATAGAACATTTACTAGGCCATCTATAGACTGTTTACCAGTCCATGTTTGGATGCATCAGCTTGCATTTCAATCTCTTGGGTTAGGAAACGTCAGGGGATATACTGGGTTAGGAAACGTATCATGCCCAGTAGCCTCTGTAGAACCCTGTCTTCTGGTGGAGGCATCTGTGTGATTGCTGTCACCTTGGAGTTGTCTGCTTTAACCCCATCAGCACTGACGATGTGCCCTAACGTACTTCACTTCACTTTACTAGTGAAGATAGTAAAGATCTTCTTGTCTGCTGGTTTGCATTGCACATCCTCTGAGGTGGGTATGAAGAAGTCTTGGCGCTGTATGGTCTTGTTCAGGTTCTTAGGATCCAAACACACCCTAAAAGAGACCTTTTTTTATTTTCTGTTACGACCAGGCTGCTCACCCACAGTGTTGGTTTGGTTGCTTTGCTGACCACACCCCTCTGCTTTTGATTGTCCTATGTCTGTTTCAGCCTGTGAAGCACAGCTTAATGAATTTTCATACATCCATGAACAACAAGGGTGGACTTTTTCTAATGAAATCAAAACAGCTTTTATTGGTCATATAAACATGGTTAGCAGATGTTAATGCGAGTGTAGTGAAATGCTTGTGCTTCTAGTTCCGTCTATACAGTAATATCTAACAAGTAATCTAACAAATTCACAACAACTACCTAATACATACAAGTGTAAATGGATGAATAGAATATGTACATATACAGTTGAAGTCAGAAGTTTACATACACTTAGGATGGAGACATTAAAACTCATTTTTAAACCACTCCACACATTTTTTTCAAAAATTGTTTACAGACAAATTATTTCACTTACAATTCACTGTATCACAATTCCAGTGGGTCAGAAGTTTAAATACACTAAGTTGACTGTGCCTTTTAAACAGCTTGTAAAATTCCAGAAAATTATGTCATAGCTTTAGAAGCTTCTGATAGGCTAATTGACATAATTTGACTCAATTAGAGGTGTAATTGTGGATGTATTTGAAGGCCTACTTTAAAACGCAGTGCCTCTTTGCTTGACATCATGGGGAAATCAAAAGAAATCAGCCAAGACAGCAGAAAATAAACTGTAGACCTCCACAAGTCTGGTTCATTCTTGGGAGCAATATCCAAATGTTACCACGTTCATCTGTACAAACAATAGTACGCAAGTATAAACACCATGGGACCACGCAGCCGTCATACCGCTCAGGAAGGAGACGCGTTCTGTCTCCTAGAGATGAACGTACCTTGGCGTGAAAAGTGCAAATCAATCCCAGAACAACAGCAAAGGACCTTGTGAAGATGCTGGAGGAAACAGGTACAAAAGTATCTATATCCACAGTAAAACAAGTCCTATATTGACATAACCTGAAAGGGCGATCAGCAAGGAAGAAGCCACTGCTCCAAAACCGCCATTAAAATGCCAGAATACGGTTTACATCTGCCCATGGGGACAAAGATCATACTTTTTAGAGAAATGTCCTCTGGTCTGATGAAACAAAAATATAACTGTATAACTGTATAACTGTTTGTCATAATGACCATCGTTATGTTTGGAGGAAAAAGGTGGAGGCTTGCAAGCCAAAGAACACCATCCCAACCGTGAAGCACGGGGGTGGCAGCATCATGTTGTGGGGGTGCTTTGCTGCAGGAGGGACTGGTGCACTTCACAAAATAGATGGCATCATGATGGAGGAAACTTTTGTGGATATATTGAAGCAACATCTCAAGACATCAGTCTTGTTAAAGCTTGGTCGCAAATGGGTCTTCCAAATGGACAATGACCCCAAGCATACCCCAGGCATACTTCCAAAGTTGTGGCAAAATGGCTTGGTATTGGAGTGGCCATCACAAAGCCCTGACCTCAATCCTATAGAAAATTTGTGGGCAGAACTGAAAAACCGTGTGCGAGCAAGGAGGCCTTCAAACCTGACTCCGTTACACCAGCTCTGTCAGGAGGAATGGGCCAAAATTCACCCAACTTGATCCTAGCTTGATAACTAGGATTAAATGTCAGGAATTGTGAAAAACTGAGTTTAAATGTATTGGCTGTATGTATGTAGATGTATGTTAACTTCCGACTTCAGCTGTATGGCTGAGCGATGGCATGTGGCTTAGACAAGATGCAGTAGATGGTATAGAATATAGTGTATACATATGAGATGAGTAACGTAGGATATGTAAACATGATTAAAGTGGCGTTATTTAAGGTGACTAGTGATACCTTTATTGAGTAAATTTATTTAAGTGGCCAGAGATTTGAGTCTGTATGTTGGCAGCAGCCTCTCTATGTTAGTGATGGCTGTTTAAAAAAGTTATTCAGGATTGGCGGGTCCCCTGTGGGAAGGTTGAGCTGAAGTAGGCTAATGCGATTAGCATGAGGTTGTCAGTAAACAAGAACATTTCCCAGGACATAGACATATCTGATATTGGCAGAAAGCTTCAATTCTTGTTAATCTAACTGCACTTTCCAATTTACAGTAGCTATTACAGTGAAATAATACCATGCTATTGTGTGAGGAGAGTGCACAGTTTTGAACATGACAAGTTATTAATAAACAAATTAGGCACATTTGGGCAGTCTTGATACAAAATGTTGAACAGAAATGCAATGGTTCATTGGATCAGACTAAAACTGCCATCTAGTGCTGCCATCTAGTGGCCAATATCTCCATTGCACCTGGGCTGGAATAATACATGATGGCCTTTCTCTTGCATTTCAAAGATGATGGTACAAAAAACAGTTGTTTTTTTCTCTGTATTATCTTTTACCAGATCCAATGTTTTACATTCTCCTACATTCCGTTTACATTTCCACAAACTTCAAAGTGTTTCCTTTCAAATGGTACCAAAAAAAATGCATATCCTTGCTTCAGGGCCTGAGCTACAGGCAGTTAGATTTGGGTATGTCATTTCAGGTGAACATTTTTAAAAAGGGGCCGATCCTTAAGAGTCCTCTTTGAATAAAACGATATTTCTCCCCCTGATTTGCTTTGGGGTCTGTGTTATCGAAGAGTAACATCAACTGCTAACAGAGTTATGTACTATTATGTTAAAAATGCACTATGCAGAAATCGCTCTGCCATTTCCTGGTTGCTAAAATTCGAATTATTTGCCTAATTTTAAGTTTATGTGACAAAACAAGCAATGTGTAGTGTAGAGAAACATTGTACCGCTGTGAAATATATTTTCAATCACCAAAAATATTGTCTTTTCAGCTGTTTGAAACTGGTGTACAAAACAGAAAGTAAAAGAGGCAACAAAAAAAAACATAATGAGATGCATAGAAATACTGCACATAGAACAGATAAACCGCTTATTGGACTTGCTTTTAATGAGAATGACAAGTCTATAACATGCATTTCTATGTGAATTTGGTCAGTCACCCAAAAATATTTCATATTGCAGCTTTAATGGTGTATAGCTCCATCTACTAAAATCTGTAGCTACAGATTATCTCACCACCATGCGTTTCCATCTCCTCCTCTCTCTCTTTCATGCCTATCTTGAGCGCGTAAAGAGAGGGGCTGCCAACAGTTTAATTAAATATGTTGGGTTGTGAAAACATGTTACTATCAATGTTCCCGAACAGATTTAAGTACAGGGTAGCTGCAGGAACAGGGTTGGAGAGCCCATTGCATACAGAGTTTGGGCGGAATATCATCTGTCGTTCAGCAAGTGGCTGCATGGTCCTCAAATAGTGGTTGATGCCTGGGTGTTGTTGAGGAATATTTACTATATGCTTATGTTAAATAATACATTCATGCTATGTTAATTCTTTATGTGAACAATGGAGGAACTGTAGCTGAATAGTAAAATGCCAGTGTTTGGTAACTTGAGGGTAACCAGCTTTGCATAACTTGTATCTGAGGAGCCATGAGATAACAGGATGTAGGGAGGGTTTGTGGCAGAATCAGGCAATTGGCAGAACGCCCAGAATATTGTGCATTTGACTGAGAGCAGGTGCGTGGGAACACAAACAGTTTCTGCAAAAGATATAGAGAACAAGGCAGTTTACTGAACAACGCAGTTCCTAGGCCATCATTGAAAATAATAAATTGTTCTTAATTAACTGACCTGCCTAGTTAATTAAATAAAGGTTAAATAGACACTCCTTATAACTATGGTGTGTGAACAAAGGTTTATTGAGTCCTACTCTAGCTGTGTCTGGAGTGGGTCTCTGTTGCTGCAGCTCGTAATAAAGAACAACATCTCTTAAGGCTGATTATTTCCCATAACATGTTAAAGAAGTTTTTTTATAAGCCCAGCCATTTTTATATGCAATCCAGTGTGAAAGCAGAGTTTTGATGGTTGCTGCTAAAAAGAGGAACGAGACGTTCACAAAAGATCGAACTGTTTAGCAATAATGACCATTGTTACATTTGGAGGAAAAAGGGGGAGGCTTGCAAGCCGGAGAACACCATCCCAACCGTGAAGCACGGGGGTGGCAGCATCATGTTGTGGGGGTGCTTCGTTGCAGGAGGGACTGGTGCACTTCACAAAATAGATGGCGTCATGAGAAGGGGAAATTATGTGGATATATTGAAGCAACATCTCAAGACATCAGTCAGGAAGTTAAAGCTTGGTCGCAAATGGGTCTTCCAAATGGAAGAGGACACTTCAGGGGAAGCAGAGAGGATGAGGAAACATCAGGGAAAGCAGAGAGGACGAGGAAACATCAGGTGAAAGCTCCATCTACTACAAAGAAACAAATGCCTTATTTGCTACGTGGGGTTTATCTTATCGAATAAAAGGATGCTTAATGCTTAAGAGTTTACTGATATAAGTAGGAGACGTAACATCCTGGCAACTATGAGAAAAAACACTTCATATCGGAGTTGTCTTTGGATGGCTATGCATATTCATGTTATGAGGCTAGTAGCATAGCATCTCTCCCCATTGAATACAGGCAATTGACGTCAACAACCCTCATCGAATATTCAAAAAAGGATTACAATAATGAGATGTAATCACAAATCCAAAGAAAGGAGAGACATGCATCTTGTCAGTATATCCATCATCTTTGTGGAAAGTTGTTTTGCTGTTGTCACCAATCCCAGGCTGCCAGACAACATCAACGACTTTATCCCCCTCTTCCTAAACTTTGCTAACTCTTGTTCAACTACTCTTTGATTCAATTGGTTTATATTAAATGTTTACATTGGCTTCAAGTGTTTGTTTTTTACTGAACGTTGATAGATGACACTTCTATGGGATTAGACGTTTCACAGTGTAATCAGAAGCATAAAGGCCATTTTCCAGTTGGTTTTGGCTCAGAGTAAAACACACCAATCCCTGTCCTAATTTCAAAAACGTGTACTAATGTGATATAAATTGTATTTTTTTGTAGTAAATCTCAGTTGTATTTTTAGACCTATTTTCAATTTCAGTACCAAAAATGTTGTGGCTGCTCCACATATGATATAGTAATTACAAAAGTGTACAATGCTAAAAGTCGAGCTTGTGTTTAAAAGCTCTCGTATGGTGTTTGTCATTCTACTTTTGGTGGGAACTATGCTGGCCCAAAGGTTCCATGGCCACAATATAGCTAGATTATGAATCAGAATGTCATGGGAATTCTAGACCACAATTAATTTGGACCAGAATAACAGAGGACCAACTGCCTGACGTGTCTGGATCTGCATATAGATAAAGGGAAGATATTGACTCAACACTCACCGGCCAGTTTTATTTTATTTAACTAGGCAAGTCGGTTAAGATCAAATTCTTATTTTACAATGACAGCCTACCGGGGAACAGTGGGTCAGCTGCCTTGTTCAGGGGCAGAAAGACAGATTTGTACCTTTTCAACTCTGGGATTGCAATCCAGCAACCGTTTGGTTACTGTCCCAACACTCTAACCACTAGGCTACCAGCCACCTCGATCAGTGATGGCAACGCAGTAGTACTGGAAACCCTTCAAGTACTGAGGAAATTTCCAAATTAATGAAATGCCCTTAATTTGCATTGCGAATGTTGCTTTGATGGATACTAATTTGACTGGTTGTGATTAACAGTATAAACGTAAGAGTGGTAATGTAACGAAGCAACAGTATTTTGAGCCAGCAGATGGCAGTAATCCACCTTCAATAATGAGCAGAGTGCAGGAGGTTTAGGCTTGAGATCCAAAGGTGTAGAATTCACACAACATGTGCCTAAAATCCAAATCAAGCAGATTGAGTGCCATGACTCAGTGTTGAAGTTACTCAAATCAAATTAAATGTATTTATATAGCCCTTCTGACATCAGCTGATATCTCAAAGTGCTGTACAGAAACCCAGCCTAAAACCCCAAACAGCAAGCAATGAAGGTATAGAAGCACGGTGGCTAGGAAAAACTCCCTAGAAAGGCCAAAACCTAGGAAGAAACCTAGAGAGGAGCCAGGCTATGAGGGGTGGCCAGTCCTCTTCTGGCTGTGCCGGGTGGAGACTCAAATTTTCATAAAAGACCAGCATGGTCAAATAATAATAATCACAGTAGTTGTCGAGGGTGCAGCAAGTCAGCACCTCAAGAGTAAATGTCAGTTGGCTTTTCATAGCCGATCATTAAGAGTATCTCTACCGCTCTTGCTGTCTCTAGAGAGTTGAAAACAGCAGGTCTGGGACAGGTAGCACGTCCGGTGAACAGGTCAGGGTTCCATAGCCACAGGCAGAACAGTTGAAACTGGAGCAGCAGCACGGCCAGGTGGACTGGGGGACAGCAAGGAGTCTTCATGCCAGGTAGTCCTGAGGCATGGTCCTAGGGCTCAGGTCCTCCGAGAGAGAGAGAGAGTGAAAGAGAGAATTAGAGAGAGCATACTTAAATTCACACAGGACACCGGATAAGACAGGAGAAGTACTCCAGATATAACAGATTGCCCCTAGCCCCCTGACACATAAACTACTGCAGCATAAATACTAACCCCACCCACTTTGCCAAAGCACAGCCCCCACACCACTAGAGGGATCTCTTCAACCACCAACTTACCATCCTGAGACAAGGCCGAGTATAGCCCACAAAGCCACGGCACAACCCAAGGGGGGCGCCAACCCAGACAGGAAGATCACATCAGTGACTCAACCCACTCAAGTGACGCACCCCTCCTAAGGACGGCATGGAAGAGCACCAGTAAGCCAGTGACTCCTCTGGAAGAGACCCTTTTTAAACCCACACCCACATTTCTGACGTTTTCTGAAACTCAACCTAAAGTGCAACACATCCGGTTTTGTAAAAAATAAATATGAACACAGAGCAGTTTACAAGCTACATGTAAAATATAACACCAGAATTGGATAACCTTATGAGAGAGAGGGAGAGACAGAGAGAGACAGAGAGAGACAGAGAGAGAGGGAGAGACAGAGAGAGAGAGAGAGAGAGAGAGAGAGAGAGAGCGAGAGAGAGAGAGGTTAATCTCTAAACCTACATTGGAAACACATTACATTTTTTTTATTTAGCCTTTGACTTATTTAACATACAGTATGTATTAGTCACAACAGATGATGGCAATGCACCATTCGACACATATCTACGATTGATATCAGCGCTGTCTCAATGCATCTTGAAATGGCCTACAGTGGTGACAGAATGTACTGTCAAACAAAGCTGAGAGAGAGAGAGAGAGAGGGGTTACCGGAGAGTTAGCTTCATCCAATGCACTGTAATTAGCATGTATATTAGTCTAGGTTACCTTTAGCTGGCTTTGTTTCAAAGCTTTTATGATCTACATTAAGATAATTCATAGGACGAACTACACTACTGCCAGAAAGCATGTAATGCACCCAGAAATGTCATATCTCTGTTGAAGATGCAAAAAGCATTTGTGGACACCATTTTGAGATACTGTATGTGCTATTATTTCATTGTGTCTAGGAAAGTATATCCATCCATTTCCACGATTATGTTGGGAAATTGAAATATTTGTGATCAACATCAGAAAAGGTTTTGTATTCTAGGTCTAATAGCTGCAAAACGATGTATAGCCATCAATCTGAAAGCATCAAATCCAATCTCAATAACAAACGTGAGGACTGAACTATCTAACTACATCCTATTAGACTATATATTATCAAATCGAACATAAAGCAGACATATTTGACAGCATTTGGAAACCGTATGTTGATCAAAGTGCTGCATAGTGGGCGTTTTGTTTTGTGTTGTTTTTGTTTGTGAATGTCAGTTTGTTTTGGTTCGATTTTTTGGCCTTAGTGTTTTGCTTGTGGATCCCTCTGTGAGAATGAATGTAGATTTCTGTGGGTGGGTGGGGAGCGGGTGGGAGGAGATGTATATTGACACTGTGAGATTATACTTTTTGTATTTATTTATTGTTTTTAAAAAAGGTGTGTAGTTAGTCCCCCCCTGTCTCCCTGTTCACCCACGACTGCGTGGCCACGCATGACTCCAAACCATCATCAAGTGATGTGTTATTGACTGTACGTTTGTAGGTTTGTTTATGTGTAACTCTGTGTTGTTGTTTTTGTCCCACTGATTTGCTTTATCTTGGCCAGGTCGCAGTTGTAAATGAGAACTTGTTCTCAACTGGCCTACCTGGTTAAATAAAGGTGAAATAAAAAATTAAAAAATCAAGGCCTCATCACCGACAACAATGAGACTGACAACAGAGAGGAGGTCAGAGACCTGGCAATGTGGTGCCAGGAGAACAATCTCTCTCTCAACGACAGCAAGACAAAGGAGCTGATCGTGGACTACGGGAAATGGAGGGGCGGGCATGCCCCCATTCACATCGAAGAGGCTGTAGTGGACTGGGTCAGCCCAGTACATCACTGGGGCCGAGCTCTCTGCCATCCACGACCTCCATACCAGTCGGTGTAAGAGGAAGGCCCGAAAATCTTTCAAAGACCCCAGCCATAGACTGTTCACTCTGCTACGCACGGCAAGCGGTCCCGGAGAGACATGTCTCGGACCAAAAAGCACCGGAACAGCTTCTACCCCCAAGCCATAAGACTGCTGAACAGTTAATCAAATGGCTACCCCGGACAAAAAAATATGTTTTTTTGTATTATTGTCACGTAGACCGGATAGGTAAAGTGAAATGTCTTGTTTTACAGGATCAGTCATAGTAGTACAACACCCATAGAGCAAATTTAGGGTTAAGTGCCTTGCTCAAGGGCACATTGACATGTTTTTCATCTTGTCGGCCCAGGTATTTGAACCAGCGACCTTTCAGTTACTGACCCAACGCTCCAACTGCAAGGCTACCTGCCTATTTGCATTGACTCTTTTTTGCTCTGACCCTCTTACGCTGACTATGCACAGTGAACACTCACTGAACTTGGTACTGGTACTCCGTGTATAGCCATCATTGTAAATAAGAATTTGTTCTTAACTGACTTGCCTAGTTAATGAAAGGTTAAATAAATAAAATAAATAAATATATATCCCTGTTATAGTTATATTGCGTTATTATTTTTCTACTTTTATTAGCCAATTGTGTTACTTTTTAACTCTGCAATGTTGGGGAAAGGCTCGTAAGTAAGCATTTCACGGTAAAAGTGTACATCTGTTGTATTCGGCGCATGTGACAAAATGTGAGGTGATTTGCTACGAGGGGACTTTTATTATGAAGTTGAACTTCAAGTAGAAGTTTTACCCGGATGTAATTGTTCAATGTTGGAGAAATTAATGACAACAATATACTGTTGATAAAGAACAATTCCTAAATAGATAAGAAACGTGGTCGGAGCGTCTTCACTCATCATGTAAAGTAAGGGGTAAGTTAGTTACTAGCTGCTAACCTGTAGTTCCCACTCGGGTCCTAACGTTATTCCTTTACTATGTTTAAAGGCGAATTGGCTCTGGAGGCCAAAAACAGCCAAATACTCCATCTATACGAGAATCGAATCTCAATTGTGGTAGCTACCGTTCTCGAAACATAAATCCCTCTACTGGTATGTTCATATCAAATACAAATAATATCACAAACGCAAAATACACATGCATGTACACCAGAGGCTGGAACATGCGTTGTAAAAATGTAGATTTTGTCTGTGCAGTAACACTCATCCTATAATATGAAAGAGGTACAAAACCGTACTGCAAGCGATGCGTGTTATTCTTCAGACCGATCGTCGATGCTCTTGACCAAACTCCCCCTTGCAGAAGACACTTTCGTCCAATCACTCATGTGTAAAGGAACTGAGGGTCATGATCAAGGGCTAGCTAGCATGCAGCTGCTTAGCCGGGTGTTGGGTTGGCTAGTAACTGCTTGTTGTGTTGTGAACACGCCTTAGGCTGTGAATAGGGCATGCTTTCTGTGTGTAATATGATTTATGTATGTATGTATGTATGTATGTATGTGTAATGGAGGTCAAAACGTGCCGTAAACTCACTCCACAGTTAGTTTGAATTGAGTTGTCCAGGAGGGAGGTCACGTGTGTTGCGGTGCAGAAAACCACTGGTTCGAGCTCAGTATTGGGCAGTCTGAAAGTGGCTGTTAGCAGCGCACGTTGACGTCGGTTTCATATGTAGTTAGCTAGCTATGCAAAGACCGAGGGTGCTGGAAGTATCAAGGTTCGTTTCTGTTCTCATTGTGGATTCTAGATCATGGCCCACTGCAGAGCTAGGTTGCTGCAACTCCTAAATGCCAGGGAGGGAGACTGCTTGTAATTTAAGACTGAATGTCATAGCTACAGTAGCTAAGCCAATTTTTAGGTCTGTGGGTTTCTAAAAGTTGCCTACTTCTCTTCCTTTTGTGAGCAGGCTCAGGACAGCAACATGGGCAGAAGCAACAGCACTACCTCACGCGGTGTTCCAGTGGTGCTGGTGTGCCTTGGTGCTCTGCTATTGGGCAATGTGGTGATCTACTTGTACCTGGACTCGCTGCAGCAGAGTGGCGACGGCGACCCCCACCTGACTCCTCATGGGGCATGTCCGCCCCGTCACTTTAGGATGGCCAACATGAGGAACTGTTCGCCCTGGCTGGAGTGTCCACAAGTCCGCACAGAGGTGCGCAAGTTGAAGATGATCGGCCAGGGAGCTGTTAAGCAGGTTAGCCACACAACAACAGAAAAAAATCTAAACATATGCCCAATTTCATTTGACATAACAAACCTGAATACATAACAAAACCTGAAGTGTTTATTCAGTGTCCTCCTCCCCCTCCCATAGGTTTTCCTGTCCGAGTGGAAGGGTCACAAAGTAGCCCTGTCCAAGCTCTCCTCTCCGGAGTACCAGGAGGACTTCCTCCATGGGCTCTCCATGCTCCAGGCCCTCCAAGGGCCCCATGTGGTGGTGCTGGTAGGCCTGTGCACAGAGGACCACACCCTGGTCACAGAGTACCATCCGCTGGGCTCTCTGCTCAACCTGGATGCCGTGCTGGCCCAGGAGAGGCACCGCATACGGGACACCTGGCAGACCCGCCTGCGGCTGGCACTGGACTACGTCTCCATTCTCCATTACCTCCACACCAGCACCGCCGGGACCAGAGTCATGTGTGACTCCAATGACCTGGTGAAAACCCTGTCACAGTTCCTGCTGACCAGCGACTTCCACCTGGTGGTCAATGACCTGGATGCCCTGCCAGAGGTCGGGGCCCCTGCAGGCTCGCTAGTGAGATGTGGCCACCGGGAGCTCACAGGGGAATTTGTGGCCCCAGAGCAGCTGTGGCCCCATAGTGACGGCCAGCCATTTGTCGATGAGCTTATGCCGGGGTACGACGAAAAAACGGACATTTGGAAAATTCCAGATGTTACACGTTTCCTGATGGGGAGGGTAGCGGGAGGTGACGTGGTCCACTTCCACCTCTTTCAGATCAACGGGGAGTGTAAGAGAAGAGACCCTCATCTTCGCCCCTCTGCAATGGATGTCCTGAGCGTGTACAGATCAGTCTATGCAACCATGATGAGAGACAGTCCCGGTCCTGGTGGCTCCAGAGACATGCTTTAATCTCATTTTGTCTTTGTACTGATAAGAAACTGGACCGTGTAATTAAAAATTAAATACAATTTTTGTCACCGTTTTATAATTTACCCTTTGAGATGTTACCTTTCAAAATCAAATAACAATGAATTATTATTTTTATTTTTATTTTTTTACATTTGCTCACTTTTATCTTCGATGCATTTGTGTTTAAATAATTAGTACAGTCTGCTGCAAGTAGCCCATCATGTCATGATGTGCTCCAGCACACAGGGTGGCGCTAACGCACCCGTTATTCCATTAACAGCTGACAGAAAACCTTCGCGCATAATAGAGGGAATTCTCTTCCAAACATGGGGTGTATTAATTAAAAACTATTGTTACAAAACAATTAGTATTTTGCAACAGAAACCGTTTACGCCAAACGGAAAACGTTTGGCAAAAGAAAACGAGAGTTTCTATAGGACAAATTCAGTTAGGTCCCGCCCCGTTCGGTTCTTAACCGGTTTCCGTTGCAAGACGTGATGAATACATCCCTGTTTTGTGGATTGTTGTAGCACGTCGGACACTATTCCCGTAATTGTGTAATTATCCGACCTTTCGCTGATCTTGACTGTTTCGGAGGATACAGTCTAGTACCGCAATTGAACAATGTTTGCAGTCAGGAGTGCATTCCGCCTGGGTGCAAGAATCACTGAGATTTCAAGACGAGGATGCGCTGTCGGTCTTCCCGTGGATGATGTCGTCAACGGGCTTACCGAGGAGCAGATACAAGTAACGTTAGATAACTGAAGTAGCTAACGTTAGCTAGCTAACGACCAACGACAGCTGACATTATTCAGTCAACAAGCTCAAATGAAAGTCTGTATTGTGTTTTTTTTTTTGTAATGAAGGAACAAAACAGAAAGGTGTCAAGGACGCGTAGCAAGTGTTAAAGGCCAAAATGACGGACTGCTACTGTTATGACAACTGTTGTGTCGAGAGTCTTTATTTAGATGGCTTTTGGTTGTACTAACTACCTATATTGCCTGGACATCGAGACGCTCGTTGTTCGGCTATCAGCTGTAGCTCACTAGTAGTCGGTTCAGAGCAAATTTATGCACGGGGCAAACGATGCTTTCAGACCTCTGGTAGCTATACTGGTATGATCCTAGACAAAGGTTACATGCGGACAACTAACGTTGATGTGGACGAGGGGTGGGTTTCTTGTGCAGCTTTTGATTGGGTGAAAGTTCGTGCATGCATGTGACGCTGCCTTTGCTCTGAAGGGGAATAAACTACGTTTTGCATAACAATATCAGCTGATTTATCAAAGTGCTGTACAGAAACCCAGCCTAAAAACACCAAACAGCAAGCCATGCAGGTGTAGAAGCACGGTGGCTAGGAAAAACTCCCTAGAAAGGCCAAAACCTAGGAAGAAACCTAGAGGAACCAGGCTGTTGATACTATCTAGTAGTTATTATTGTATTGATAAAAAAAAAAAATTAACAGTACTCTTAACAGTATACATGTGAACATATTCAGTTTGAAATTCATGTCGAGATATTTTTGCTGTCATTGCCTATTTTGTCCAGCTCCGACAGACAATCCGGAGGTTCCTAGCCGAGAAACTGGCACCCATTGCCGATGAGATTGACAAGAGCAATGAATTTGTTGGGATGCGGGTGAGATGATGAAATATGCTATTCTAATAAGAACTAGCAAGCTAGGACAACCTTACCATAATACGATGTAGTGTGTGTGTTATTCCTCTTGAATAATTGTATTATCTTACTGTTTGCTGCACTACAAACAGTATAATCCACCTCAAATGAATAACAAGACATCATTAGGATCCATGATCTAAATCATAAAAATACTGGACATTCTATTACAGTAGAGTTAACTCTTAATGTTCTTCATGTAGGTCTACAGTGAGTGTGTATTTTGGGACAAAAAATATGAACTTTGAACTTTGTTTATACCTGGTAACCTCTTGGGTTTTTTTTTTTTTCATGCAGGACTTTTGGAGGGACATGGGTGATATGGGACTTCTGGGTATCACTGCCCCATGTAAGAGATGGATACTAATTTCGGTTGATGTATCACTATGCTATTTATCCCGGCGTAAAAATAGTTTACCGGTAGTTTCATCAATGGCCGTGATGGTGAAGTAGCATCATAACTATGTTAACTCCCCCCCCCCCCACCCCACCCCCACAGTGGATTATGGTGGTTCAGGATTGGGTTACCTAGATCATGTGATTGTGATGGAGGAAATGTCGCGAGTGTCGGCAGCTGTCGCCCTCAGCTACGGGGCCCATTCGAACCTCTGTGTCAATCAGATGGTGCGCCATGGCAACACGAAGCAGAAGGACAAGTACATGGCCAAGGTGTGGATGATCTTTGTAGTCCCATGCATGCTTAATGCACTCTGAAGTATACAGGCAGCCTCAAAGTGCAATAGCCAGATGTTCTTTTTATTTCTTTGATATGAAATATATACCGTTGTCTTTTCCAAGCTCATGTTTGTGTCTACTCTATACAGGCAGTTTCACATTGAAATAGCCATGTTACAGTGCATTAGGAAACTATTCAGACCCCTTCACTTTTTCTATGTTACAACCTTATTCTAAAATGGATTAAATGGTTTTTTCCCCCTCAATCTACACACAATACCCCATAATGACAAAGCAAAAAAAGTAACTATCACATTTTACTTAAGTATTCAGAACCTTTACTCAGTACTTTGAAGCACTTTGGCAGCATTTACAGCCTTGAGTCTACTTGGGTATGACGCTACAAGCTTGGCACACCTATATTTGTGGAGTTTCTCTAATTCTTCTCTGCAGATCCTCTCAAGCTCTGTTAGGTTGGATGGGGAGCATCGCTACACAGCAATTTTCAGGTCTCTCCAGAGATGTTCTATCGGGTTCAAGTCCGGGCTCTGGCTGGGCCACTCAAGAAAATTCAGACCTGTCCCGAAGCCACTCCTGGGTTGGCTTGGCTTTGTGCCTAGGGTCATTGTCCTGTTGGAAGGGGAACCTTTTGCCCCAGTCTGAGGTCCTGAGCACTCTGGAGCAGGTTTTCATCAAGGATCTCTCTCTGTATTTTGCTCCGTTCATCTTTCCCTCAATCCTGACCAGTCTCCCTGTCCCTGCTGCTGAAAAACATCCCCACACCATGACGCTGCCACCACCATGCTTCACCGTAGGGATGGTGGCAGGTTTCCTCCAGAAGTGACACTTGGCAGAGAGTTCAATCTTGTTTTTAGGTGCCTTTTGGCAAACTGAGCGGGCTGTCATATGCCTTTTTACTGAGGAGTGGCTTCCATTTGGCCATTTTACCATCAAGGCCTCAACGGTGGAGTGCTGCAGAGATTGTTGTCCTTCTGGAAGGTTCTCCCATCGCCACAGCGGAACTCTACTCTGGCTCTGTCAGTGACCATCAGGTTCTTGGTCATCTCCCTTCTCTGCCGATTTCTCAGTTTGGCCGGGCGACCAGCTCTAGGAAGAGTCTTGGTGGTTCCAAACTTCCTCCATTTAAGAATGATGGAGGCCACTGTGTTCTGGGGATCTTCAATGCTGCAGACTTTTTTTGTGGTACCCTTCCCCAGATCTGTGCCTCTACAGCTCTACAGACAATTCCTTCGACATTATGGCTTGGTTTTTGCTTTGACATGCACTGTCAACTGTGGGACCTTTTATAGACAGGTGTGTGTCTTTCCAACTTTCCAAATCCTGTCCAATCAATTAAATTTACTACTAGTGGACTCCAAGTTGTAGAAACATCTCAAGGATGATCAATGGAAACGGGATGTTCCTGAGCTCAATTTTGAGTCTCATAGCAAAGGGTCTGAATGTTTATGTAAATATGATATTTATTTTATTTATTTTGAATACATTTTGAAATCATAAAAAAAAAAACTTGTCGTTATGGGGTATTGTGTGTAGATTGAGAAACAATTGATTTAATACATTTTTAGAATAAGGCTGTAATGTAACAATGTGGGCAAAAAGTCTAGGTCTGAATACTTTTTGAATGCACTGTATATCTTATGGTTCTAATATAATGTCCCCAGCTCATGACAGGAGAACACGTGGGTGCCTTGGCAATGAGTGAGCCCAACGCCGGATCCGATGTGGTGTCCATGAAACTGAAGGCCAGGAAAGAAGGTGAGCCCTCTGGAATATTCTCCTTAAAATCCCTTTCCGTAGTAGCACAAGTTCACTGAGCTAGTTCCTTACCTTTTAAAAGAAAATGGGCATCATTGCTCATACTGCTGTCCGTCTCCTCTCTGGGTTTTTATTTTGCTGAAGGTGACCACTACGTTCTTAACGGTGGAAAGTTCTGGATCACCAACGGGCCAGATGCAGACGTTCTCATTGTGTACGCTAAGACAGACCCGGAGGCTCACCAAAAGGGTATCACAGCTTTCATTGTGGAGAAGGCAAGTATTTATCTTAGGCAATGAAACCAAACGCCTTCCATATTCCACTTAAAACAGCTTCACCAGTTATGGGTCTGGGTCTATTCCCTCCTAGTTTTTTTTTGTTCGGCTTTGAGCAAATTTCAGGTCTGCGGAGTGCAAACTTAAACGTTTTGAAAAGTCTGTGCAACTTCCAGCGTGTGTTTACTGTGAACTCTGAAGCTGTACCCGCTTTAAGTTACATGTTTACTGTGAACTCTGATGCTGTACCTGCTTTAAGTTACAGGTTTACTGTGAACTCTGAAGCTGTACCCGCTTTAAGTTAGTTTTAAGTGGCCAAGTAGGCTACTGTGTCTATTTGATCATAATGTAGGCCTACCAGAGTGGCCTACAGTAGCAGCCAATGTTTGGCGTTCAATGTAGGCCTACCAGAGTGGCCTACAGTAGCAGCCAATGTTTGGCGTTCAATGTAGGCCTACATTCCATGAGACTTTTTTAAAAACATGCAGGGCTTGGCATTAACCTGTTTATCCACTTGTCCTTCAGACAAGGTGACTGGAAATGTTGTTTAGGCAAACCACTTTACAAAATAAAATGCATTATACCATTTACAGAGAAACAGACAAATTAATGTTCCCTCTGCCTATTGGCAGAGGGAATACAACACTATACAACACTGCCCCTTTAAGACAATCTCTTTACCTGAATCGTTTTTCAAATATGTCTAGGAATGTACATGTGTTGTGCTCTTGTAGGAAGCAATCACTCCCCTATTGCTGTCTACAAATGATCTATAACTGGGCTAATGACTCACTAACTAGCAAAGGATATGAACAAAATGTGCAGACATGGCTACATTCAGCTCTCGCTTTGATGTCAAAACAAGCGCATCTACTCACAACTGCTCATGCTGTAAACACAGTCCAGTTCAAAGTAAATGGACAGATCCATATATGGTCTGTTTGCATATAGGCCTATTGCAGCTCTGATTGGTTATGCCGCACCGGTCTGTGTAGAGTATGGCCTGAGTCCTGTGTGTCAATGCAATAGATTCCTACTCCAATGCGTTCTGCCTACAACAAAATATCTTGCGTAGTTTGTTTTGTTTCAGGTATGTTGTATTGAAAGTGGCTAATATTGCGTTGATTTGATCACAATTGCCACAATAAAGGGAAATGTTGAGTGTTTACTGGGAAAACTGTAGAACAGTGGTCACCAACCTTTTCTTAGTCAAGATCACTGAGTCAAAAATGCAAGCTGAGATCTAATGCTCAGATTATATATATTTTCTTATATGACTTAATGCAACATTAACCAATTAAAAACAGTACTGTAGCAATGAGGTTTGTGCCGTAAGCTATAGGCCCAATACAGTAATACCGCATATTGGCTTTGCTTGAATTTCTCTGCATAGTTCGGGACATGTTTTTATAAATATTTTTGCAAATTCTATTTCAAAATTTGAGGTAGGCTATATGATCACACTGGTAATCGATCCGTTGTTGTATTACTTGAGGCTCAGTAAACATACTTTTAAATTTGTATTTTACTGGCCTGAGGGAGAGGGCAGCAGACTGACTGTCTGCCTCTCAACATCCCTCCGCTCTCCCTTTCCTCCACTGACACTGACCAAAAAGGGACACTGTCTTTCAGCTGATGGCGAAACTTGAGTCTCACCACATTATTTCTGCCTACAAATTCATGTTACTCCTATGAACAGAGAAAGTCAAATATTCCTTGATTATTAAAAGACCAAAGCCGCGAATTATAACAACGCCTGTGGAAATAGGAAGAATATGCATTTTATGACTTATAAGTGTTGAATACAGTCTCTCTCTCTAGTCATGTTTGTAAATCTCACAGTATCAACTTTGCTTTCTTTTATGCCTGCTAAATTACTGGAGACACAGTAATATGAGCCATCCGATTGGCCAGCGGTAAGCCTATAGTGCACTTGATTTGCTCTCCGGGCCCGCCAGGAAGGCAGCGTTTGTACCTTCAGACACATAAAATGGTACGTTTGCCTACCCATTGCACAGGGCAGCTAAATTGGCTGCACCTACTGGCAATAGCCTGAGACAAATAAAACAAAATAGGAACACAAGGCTTTATCGTTGCGTTTTTACAGAAATGTTTGGCTATCGACTAGGATTGCCTTGGAGGACGATAGACCGGTTGGTGGACTCAACTTTTTAGAGCAGTGGTCAATCTCTGGCTTCTCTCCATGGGCTGATATTTGTTCTGCACGGCAGTCTGGGCTACTGCACGCCCGCATGCAGTTTGAGGGACCGTTGTCCTGGACCCGTTTATACTTAACACTTTATTTTATTATGATCAATAATGGAAATGCTTCTGTCTCGGCCTCTACATGGACTTTCCCGACATTACCCAGGTTTCCCAGTAATCGTGTTTTTGGAGGATTATGGATTTCTGGAAAACCTGGGAGTTTTTGTGAAAGATACTAGAATTTTGCAACCCTAGTCTGGACATATTGGTAAATTGTGTCCAACTTTTATTCCTACAGGGTATGCCAGGGTTTAGCACAGCACAGAAGCTGGATAAACTGGGAATGAGGGGATCCAACACTTGTGAACTTATCTTTGAGGACTGCAAGATTCCAGGTGTGTGTGCCTGAGCGTGTATGGACATTTGTGTGAGTGTATTCAGTAATATTTTGTATCATAATGAATTACGTTTTCAATTGCAACAGTGTCTTTTGATTACAGTGGAGAATGTCTTGGGTCCTCTCAACAAGGGAGTCTATGTGATGATGACTGGACTCGACCTGGAGAGACTTGTGCTCGCAGCAGGACCTATCGGGTAAATATACATATTCTAACACACCTATTCTGTCTACGTCTATTTAAACTCAGCAACAAAAAAGTGTCCCTTTTTCAGGGCCCTGTCGTTCAAAGACATTCCCAGATCTTCATTGTAAAGGGTTTAAACACTGTTTCCCATGCTTGTTCAATGAACCATAAACAATTAATGAACATGCACCTGTGGAAAAGTCATTAAGACACTAACAGCTTACAGACGGTATGCAATTAAGGTCACAGTTATGAAAACTTAGGACACTAAAGAGGCCTTTCTACTGACTCTGAAAAACACAAAGAGAGATGCCCGGGGTCCCTGCTCATCTGTGTGAACGTGCCTTAGACATGCTGCAAGGAGGCATGAGGACTGCAGATGTGGCTAGGGCAATGAATTGCAATGTCCGTACTGTGAGACGCCTAAGACAGCGCTACAGGGAGACCGTACGGGCAGCTGATTGTCCTCGCAGTGGCATTCCACGTGCAACAACACCTGTACAGGATCGGTACATCCGAACATCACACCTGTGGGACAGGTACAGGATGGCAACAACAACTGCCCGAGTTAAACCAGGAACGCACAATCCCTCCATCAGTGCTCAGGCTGAGAGAGGCTGGACTGAGGGCTTGTAAGCCTGTTGTAAGGCAGGTCCTCACCAGACATCACCGGCAACAATGTTGCCTATGGACACAAACCCACCGTCGCTGGACCAGACAGGTCTGGCAAAAAGTGCTCTTCACTGACGAGTCAAGGTTTTGTCTCACCAAGGGTGATGGTCGGATTCGGGTTTATTGTCGAAGGAATGAGCGTTACACCGAGGCCTGTGCTCTGGAGCGGGATCGAGGTAGAGGGTCCTTCATGGTCTTGGGCGGTGTGTCACAGCATCGTCGGACTGAGCTTGTCATTACAGGCACTCTCAACGCTTTGCGTTACATGGAAGACGTCCTCCCTCGTGGTACCCTTCCTGCAGGCTCATCATGACATGACCCTCCGGCATGATAATGCCACCACGCACAGAACGAGCAGTATGGCTGATTTTCCTACAAGACAGGAATGTCAACCTTCTGCGACAGCCAGCAAAGAGCCCGGATCTCAATCCCATTGAGCACGCCAGAAATGCCTGGGGACTTGCAGGGGACTTGATGGAAGAGTTGGGGTAACATCTCACGGCAAGAACCGACAAATCTGTTGCCGTCATTGAGGAGGAGATGCACTGTATTACTTAATGCAGCTGGTGGCCACACCAGATACTGACTGTTACTTTTGATTTTTGGAGCCCCCCCCTTTGTTCAGGGACACATTATTCAAATTCTGTTAGTCACATGTCTGTGGAACTTGTTTAGTTTGTCTCAGTTGTGGAATCTTATGTTCATACAAATATTTATACATGTTACATTTGCTGAAAATAAACGCAGTTGACAGTGAGGATGTTTCTTTTTTTGCTGAGTTTGCAATGAAGATAATGCTCCCCTCTTTCAGCATTATGCAAGCTGTGATGGACTTTTCCGTTCCCTACCTGCACGTTAGAGAAGCTTTCGGACAGAAAATTGGACACTTCCAGGTGGGAAATCAACCAAACCATTCTCAGGCGGTCAAATAAGGAAGGGCACTTGTGTCAATCATATTCCACTTACAACAGATCTCCACCTATTTCTCTTGCATATACCACTTCCTTTAAGGTTATAAAATGACTCAATTTGATGTGAGAATTAATATTGCTTTCAAGTATAACACTTTTTTTTGCCTTTTCTGGGATTTGTTTTTTTCCTTCCTACCAGTTGATGCAAGCAAAGATGGCTGACATGTACACACGCCTGGGTGCATGTAGACAGTATTTGTATAACGTGGCACGAGCCTGTGACAAGGGACATTCCAATTCCATGGTGAGCATTCTCGACAACAACAAAGTCCATTTTATTAATGTGAAATTCATAGATGTAATGTAACAGCAAATATATTGGCTGAAAGTGTTGATGACAAATGTAATGTTACTTTTTATAATGTGATTGGAAAAAAAATATTGGATGGCACAGTATTATCTTGGTGTTATTGTAGGACTGTGCTGGGGTCATTCTTTATTGTGCTGAGAATGCCACTCAAGTTGCTCTGGATGGAATTCAGTGCCTGGGTAAGAACCAAGCCATGCACTTTATAGAAACATGTTGATCTTTGTAGCTAATGTTAACATTGCATGCTCAACTGTTTTACACTTGTGTTCATCCTAACTTTAATCTCTCTGGGGAGGTGGAGGGATTGGAGGGCTTGATTTTAATTTAATTTATGACAAGTCATTGTTGCGTTTCTTCATCTACAGGTGGCAACGGCTACATTAATGATTACCCCATGGGCCGTTTCCTGAGGGACGCCAAGCTGTACGAGATCGGAGCAGGCACCAGTGAGGTGCGCAGGCTCATCATTGGTCGAGCCTTCAATGCCATGTACAAGTAGACCTTGAAAGCTGAAGTGAAGTACACGCACTGGATCACGACTCACCCAAAGGCCTTACACGAAATACCATTATACACTCTTAGAAAGGTTTCTAAAAGGGTTCTTTGCCTGTCCATGTGTAGGAGAACCCTGTATTGGTTCCAGGTAGAACCCTTTCACCCAATAAAGAACTGTTTTAAGAACCCTTTAGCGAAAAGTTTCTACCTTGGACCAAAACAGTCCCTGTAGGAGAAACAGCCGAGGGAACACTTTATGATTCTCCATATCAGCTTTAGTCACGGGCAACAAGCACCGGAGTAGCACCAACGGATGATGATTCATCTGGTGTGGACTTAGATCTCTGCCTCCAGTGTTTTAGATACAATAAGTAGTCTGGTATCAACCCAATTAAACTGTATTTATCATACTTTTAACATTTCTTATTATTTCAGTAACAATTAAATTTATGGCATTTTAATAGGGTTTTATTGATTCTACCTTGCAGTGAAATGACCTTAGTCTATATAGTGGAGGAATCTAGTAGTGTGTGTCTGAAGCAGTGAACCATGCAATATGCTCTGTTATGCAAAGAGTTCTTGCAAGCAGCAGCATTTTTAAATCATGATAAACTTCAGATTAAAATGTCCCCCTTCCGTTAGTTGTTGCCTTCCGTTGATGTTTCCTGGGTACATGGCTTTGTACACAAGTGGCTACCATTAACGACTTTTAAAACTATCGTTATCTTTTTGTGTTGTCACACTTTCTTGTTTTCAAAGTATTTGTAAACTTTCCATTTCTCAGTGGTGTTGAGCTGTGTAGAAAATCTTCTCCATGAATGAATGTGAAGATAGTCAGCAAAAACAATGTACTTGTACCAAACAATGATTTTCTATAATGGAAATATCATTGTTTACTTTTAAGAGCATATTCAAATAGTTAAATCAACTAAAAATTGTCTGATAGGAAGAACAAAAAAAATTGCAAGATTTGTTAATTCCTCAAGATTTTGTTTCAAACTAAGTATCCAAATTGGTTGGTGTCCTGTTTGTGTAGAATAAAAAATTACTTGGATTTTGCACTATTGGGCAATGTCTTATTTAAAATTCAAATGGTGCGCCATGTCTAATATTAAAGAAGTCTTGAGGTATTGCTCGCCGGAGGTAGAATACCTCATGATAAGCTGTAGACCACGTTATTTACCAAGAGTTCTCATCTATATTATTCTTAGCTGTCTATTTACCACCACAAACCGATGCTGGCACTAAGACCGCACTCCACAAGCTGTATAAGGCCATAAGCAAAATTCTCTTCCAGAAGTGGCGCCCCTAGTGGCCGAGGACTTAAATGCAGGCAAACTTACATCCATTTTACCTAACTTCTACCAGCACGTCACGTGCAACCAGAGGAAAAATGTAACTCTAGACCACCTTTACTCCACACACAGAGACATATATATATATACAAAACTCTCCCTCGTCTTTCATTTTCCAAATCTGACCATAATTATATCCTCATGATTCCTATTTACAAGCAAAAACTAAAGCAGGAAGTACCGGTGACTCGCTCAATACAGAAGTGGTCAGATGACACGGATGCTACGCTACAGGACTGTTTTGTTAGCACAGACTGGAATATGTTCTGGGATTCTTCCGAAGACATTGAGTACACTACATCAGTCACTGGCTTCATCAATAAGTGCCTCTGATGTATTTTTATACCCCAACCAGAAACCATGGATTACAGGCAACATCCGCACTGAGCTAAAGGCTAGAGCTGCCACTTTCAAGGAGCAGGACTCTAACCCAGAAGCTTATAAGAAATCCCAATCTGTTTTTAATGTCCTGTTGGTAGGATATATGTGCTCGTTGTTCCTCTATTTTATTATCGATCGATTGATTGTACGTTGGCTAATAGGACTGATGGTAAAGGTAGATTACCCTCTCGGCGACGGATCCTTACAAGACACCCGGGCCATCGTCCATAAAATCTGTCTTTTCCTCCTGCGAATGACTGGGATGAGGGCTTTGTCTGGAGTAAATCCTTCCCGTCCGACTCGTTGAATTATAATTCCTCCACTACGGGGTGAGTAATCTCTTTCCTGATATCAGGAAGCTCTTTTCGGACACGACACGGTGGCAGAAACATTATGTAGAAATTGGCCTATAACAGTTAGGATCAGCTTTATCTCCCCCTTTAAATAAAGGATGCATCGTGACTGCCTTCCAAGCAATGGGAACCTCCCCAGAGATGAGAGACAGGTTAGAAAGGTCAGAGATAAGCTTGGTGATGATAGGGATAGCAACCTTAAGAGGAAAGGGTCTAAACCACCTGAACCAGATGTTTTTTTAGGGTCAAGTTTAAGGAGCTCCTTTAGCACCTTGGACTCAGTGATTGCCTGCAGGGAGAAACTTTTTAGCGGGGCAGGGGAAAAACTAGGGAGGAACATTGGGGATAGTCACATTAGAAGGGGTGGGAGATGAGGAAATGTTGGACGGGCAAGGAGGCATTGCTGAGTGGTGATTAAAGAGCTCATCCCATGTGCTCCTTGTCAGTAAGGAGGCGGCAGGTAGCCTTGTGGTTAGAGCGTTGATTAGACCGAAAGGTTGCAAGATCGAATCCCCGAGCTGACAAGGTAAAAATCTGTTCTGCCCCTGAACAAGGCAGTTAACCCACCATTCCTAGGCCATCATTGAAAATAAGAATTTGTTCTTAACTGACTTGCCTAGTTAAAGGTCAAATTTTAAAAAGTAACAGCCACATCAACATTAAGGGACACAGGCAGTTGTGAGGAGGGTTTATTCTCCAGGTCTTTAACCGTTTTCCAGAACTTCTTGGGGTTAGACCCACAGAGAGGGAACTGCTCCTTAAAGTAACTAACTTTGGCTCATATATCCTGAGTGCACTTATTTCTAATATGCCTAAATGAGAGCCGATCAGCCTGAGTGTGCGTGTGCCGAGCGATTTGCCAAATGGAATTCTTGGGGTGGAGTAACTTTGCCAGATCACGGTCGAACCAGGGGCTGAATCTGTTTTTAATTCTCATTTTCTTTATGAGCGTGTATTTGTGAACGATACCACTGAAAATATCAAAAAAGAAGGTCCAAGCGTCTTCGACAGAGGGGAATAAGCTGATTCTATACCAATTTACAGAGGCCAGGTCACGAAGGAAGGTTTGCTCATTAAAGTTTTATAGCAAGCGTCTTATGACAAGTCAGGACCGGTTGTTTCACTGAGCAGCCATTACGAACACAGGCTGTAAAACAGTGATCACTAAGGATACTAAGGTATCAGTCTGGTGTTTCTATCAGGATTATTTTTAAGGATAACATCAAGGAGAGTAGCCTTTTCTGGTTGTTTGAAGTCATACTTTGTGGGATTGGTAATAATCTGAGAAAGATTTAGGGAGTCCCATTGCTGTAGATTTAAGCATGTCCCAATTTAGGTCACCTAACAGGATATATTCAGACTTAGTGTAAGGGGCCAGGAGAGAGTTCAGGGCATTTAGGGTACAGGTCAGTGCTGATAGTGGCCAATAACAACTGGAAACAGTCAACAAGGAGTTATTTGAAAGTTTAAATTGCAAATCTAGAAAATCAAATTGTTTGGGGACAGACTTGGTGGAGACAACCAAGCCCTGAAGATGTTCCTTGGTTAAGATTGCCACTCCACCACTTTTGGGAGATCTGTCTTGCTGAAAGAGGTTCTAACCAGAAAGGTCAACATCAGTGTTCAAAACACTCTTTCTTAACCACGTCTCAGTAATGACCAACACATCTGGATTGGAGCTGTCAACCCACACTTTCAATTGATCAATTTTAGGTAATAAGCTTCTAGTGTTAACATGCAGAAAACCCAGGCTTTTACGAGAGCAGAAATCAGTGAAGCAGATATTAAGAGCACAAAACAGAATTGGGGCAAGCAACAGTAGATGGGCCAGGGTGTACATGCACATTTCTATATATAATCAGCAATAATACAACCAGGGCACGGCAGAGGACAGGTAAAGCTCTGCAGTGTTGTTTTATAACATTTGAATGTGCATTAGATGGCAACAAGATCATATTGTACAGCAATTTCATTAGGTAACATGAATACAAAGCCAGTGAGAGGTGGTTACAATAGGATGGGAGGCCAAGAGTCCGTGTAACCAATAGAGTCAGAGTCCCGAGTGTGGGAACAAACAGACTGTGTCACGGTTGGGTAAACAAGCAAGTTCAAAGTCGACAAAGCACGCAGGAGTCATGAGGCAAATTGCATTTTTATTTAAAAATATATATATTTCACCTGTATTTACCTGTGTTTAAGGTAGGCCAGCTGAGAACAAGTTCTCATTTACAACTGCGACCTGGCCAAAATAAAGCAAAGCAGTGTGACACAAACAACAACACAGAGTTACACATCAACAAACATATAGTCAATAACACAAAATAAAATAAAAATAGAAAGATCTATAAAGCACAAGTGAAAAATGTAACTACTTGGGGCTAGCCATTGTAAGTTCAGAGTCACTCGCCTCAACAGTGCATGTGTGCTGGAGGTGAGAGAAAGCTCGGGGAGAGGGGGGAGTGTGGCTGGGGTACCTGTACCAGACAGGGAGAGACAGGCCAGGGCAGACGGTGAACAGATCGTCAGTTGGAATCCAAGCAGCAGAGCAGCAGGCAACGGGAGTAGGTGTCACACCCACTTGGAGAAGCTTTTTTCGGGAGGCAGATTCCTTGTAGAAAATCCCAGCTAGCTCACTAATGTAGCTAGCAAGTCTCTGTCCTTCTTTTCCGTGTTGAGAAGATCGTTAGCTAGCTATATCTTTTCAGTGTCAGCGAATGGTCCTTGACAACGTCCAAACAAAGTTGTCCTGTGGCTGTTGTATTTTGGGGATTCGGAGGAGGATATCTTCTCTGCACAGATGGAGGGGGCTTCAAAGGCCTCTGCATTTGGCTGGGGAGGGGCTGTGAAACTCTCCTGCCATTGTTAGGATCAAGAGTTTTCACACTTCAGTGCAAGTTTCAGTCAGATTCTTTCCTAGCAGCTTGTTAGACTTATTTATTAAGCTTCATATAGCAAAAATAACCTAGAGATTAGTTTGCCTTTTACTTTTTGGCTTCAGAAAGTAGGTTCAGACCGAACATTACTCACTCAATTTTATGTTGGATGGTATTTCCAAGTTCCGCTGTGTTTCTTCTGCAGGGTTTGGCTTGTTTAGAAGTATTTTTTTATGGATAGTCCTTGATATTAAAAGTCCATTCAGGTAATTTTGTCCACAATCAAAGGTTTTAGGTATGCAATTGTGAACTGGAATGAAGGTTTTGATGTTGAGGTTAGTGTCCTGTATAAGTCCTTGCAAAAACAATTCAGGTTTATCTACATTTATCCAACTCCATTTCTATATTTTTGCAGAAGAATTTAGGAGCATATGCTCTATGTGTCTATTCGCTTTCACTCCCTGCTAGGCGATTGAATAAGTGCATCGACGACATCGTCCCCACAGTGACCATACGTACATTTCCCAACCAGAAGCCATGGATTACAGGCAACATCCCCACTGAGATAGAGCTGCCACTTTCAAGGAGCGGGACACTAATCCGGACTCTTATAAGAAAACCCGCTATGCCCTCCGATGAACCATCAAACAGGCAAAGAGTCAATACAGGACAAGGATGGAATCTTACTACACCGGCTCTGATGCTCGTCAGATGTGGCAGGGCTTGAAAACTATTACAGACCACAAAGGGAAACCCTGCCGCAAGCTGCCCAGTGGGGCGAGCCTACCAAATGAGCTAAATGCCTTTTATGCTCTCTTTGAGGCAAGCAACACTGAAACATGCATGAGAGCACCAGCTGTTCCGGATGACTGTGTGATCATGCTCCGATGTGAGCAAGACCTTTAAACAGGTCAAACAGCCACAAAGCCGCGGGCCAAGAGTTATTTGTGTCTGGACATTTTGAGCCTGTAATCTAACCCACAAATGATGATTCTCCAGATACTCAACTAGTCTAAAGAAGGCTAGTTTTATTGCTTTTTTAACCAGGACAACAGTTTTCAGCTGTGCTAACATAATTGCAAAAGGGTTTAAAATTATAAACTTTGATTCGCTAACACAACGTCCCATTGGAACACAGGAGGGATGGTTGCTGATAATGGGCCTCTGTACATCTATGAAGATATTTCATAAAAAGATCAGCCGATTCCAGCTACAACAGAAATTTACAACATCAACACTTCTTTGGGATAGGGGGCAGTATTTTCATGTCCGGATGAAAAGTGTGCCCAAAGTAAACTGCCTGCTACTCAGGCCCAGAAGCTAGGATATATATATTATTAGTATAGTTGCATAGAAAACACTCTGAAGTTTCTAAACCTGTTTGAATGATGTCTGTGAGTATAACAGAACTCATATGGCAGGCGAAAACCTGAGAAAAATCCAACCAGGAAGTGGGAAATCTGAGGTTTGTAGTTTTTCAAGTGATTGTCTATCCAATATCCAGTGTAAATGGGGTTAGATTGCACTTCCTACGGCTTCCAGTAGATGTCAACAGTCTTTAGAAAGTTGTTTCAGGTTTCTATTGTGAAAGGGGTCAGCCTGAAAGCCATTAGTTGTGGCCGTGAGCGCGACGGTCGTTCACTTTCCTTTCTAATGACAACGGAATTGTCCAGTTAGAATATTATTGAAGATTTATGATAAAAACATCCTAAAGATTGATTATACATATTGTTTGACATGTTTCTACGAACTTTAATGGAACTTTATAGACTTTTCGTCTGGACTTAGTGCCCGCGCTGTGTGCATTTGGATTAGTGAACTAAATGCGCGAACAAAAAGGAGTTATTTGGACATAAAGATGGACTTTATCGAACAAAACAAACATTTATTGTGGAACTGGGATTCCTGGGAGTGCATTCCAATGAAGATCATCAAAGGTAAGTGAGTATTTATAATGCTATTTCTGACTTTTGTTGACTCCACAACTTGGTGGGTAACTGTATGGATTGTTTTGGTGGCTGAGCGCTGTACTCAGATTGTTGCATGGTGTGCTTTTGCCGTAAAGCTTTAAATCTGACACAGCAGTTGCATTAAGGAGAAGTTTATCTTTAATCCTATGTATAACACTTGTATCTTTCATCAAAGTTTATGATGACTATTTTTGTAAATTGATGTGGCTCTCAAAACATTACTGAACATAACGTGCCAATGTAAACTGAGATTTTTGGATATAAATATGAACTTTATCGAACAAAACATACATGTATTGTGTAACAAAGTCCTATGAGTGTCATCTGATGAAGATCAAAGGTTAGTGATTAATTATATCTTTATTTCTGCTTTTTGTGACTCCTCTCTTTGGCTGAAAAATGGCTGTATGTTTTTTGTGACTAGGCGCTGACCTAACATAATCGCATGGTATGCTTTCGCTGTAAAGCCTTTTTGAAATCGGACACTGTGGTTGGATTAACAAGACGTTTATTTTTAAAATGGTGTATAATACTTGTATGTTTGAGGAATGTTAATTATGAGATTTCTGTTGTTTGAATTTGGCGCCCTGCAATTTCACTGGCTGTTGTCATATTGATCCTGTTAACGGGATTTGATCCCTAAGAAGTTTTAACATTGTGTCTATACTGTATTTCTGAACAATTTGATGTTATTTTAATGGACAACAAAAAATGTGCTTTTCTTTCAAAAACAAGGACATTTCTAAGTAACCCCAAACTTTTGAACAGTAGTGTGTGTACTAGGAAGTGTCAGAGGAAGGCCCAAATAATTGTCAAAGACTCCAGTCACCCAAGTCATAGACTAGGACCCAAAGGCTCCTGAACAGCTTCTACCCCCAAGCCATAAGACTTCTGAACAACTAATCAAATGGCCTCCCGGACTATTTACATGTAGTTTTTACACGGATGCTACTCAATGTTTGTTATTTATGCATAGTCACTTTACAAATTACCTCGACTAACCTGTACCCCCGCCTATTGACTCGGTACCTGTACCCCCTGTATATAGCCTCCTTATTGTTATATACATTTCTTGAATTGCATTGTTGGTTAAAGGGCTTGTAAGTAAGCATTTCACGTTAAGGTCTACTACACCTGTTGTATTCGTCGCAAGTGACAAATAAAATTTGATTTGATTTCCTGTATTTTTGTAAGTAATTAAACTGGAATATGGTGAAGTATAAGCAACTAGCGTAAATCAATGGATCTGATTCATTTGATTCAATGCCATTCCATCACAGAATCTTCCATTTAATGCATCTTCTACCCTGCACAAAACAAATTCCTGCTGGTAATATAAGCCATTAAGAACTTCTCTTCTATATTACGTTTTGTGCATATTTTTCTCACTGCCAATTGCTTATGCAAAACGTCACCAAATAGGTGCAATATTGAAAAATACTTTGGTTACAAATATAACTGGGTGTGCAGACCCGTGGCGGAGTGGTAACACTCCCCGCCCTCAATACCCATGCGACTCCTCACCAGAGACCGAGGTTCAAACCTTCAGCCGACCCTTCCAACTTTCTCCCCTCTCTACCTCCAGTGGCACCTTGTATGGCAATTAAAGTCTCTGTCTGACCACATACCATAGAATAACTATTGTGATGCATAATTTCCATGGTTTACTATTAATTGCCATGGTAATTTAGAATGTTCAGTCAAAGAGCATTATGGGTCATGTAGTTATTCCAAAAGTATAGTTTTAAACATGGGTTTTGAGTAAGGTTTATTTGATCTGATCTTGTAGGCTATATATTGGCAGCTAAAAGATTAATTACAGTATACTGATTATTACTGATAATAATAAAAATTAGATGGGTAGGAAAATTAAGGATGATGGCCTTCAACAAATCTTTCATTGAGTTATTTATTTACAATAGATAGACTTTACTAAATAACTTA
The DNA here is from genome assembly GCF_002021735.2 of Oncorhynchus kisutch. NCBI lineage: Eukaryota > Metazoa > Chordata > Actinopteri > Salmoniformes > Salmonidae > Oncorhynchus > Oncorhynchus kisutch. Next base: position 49,214,547 of record NC_034180.2, on the reverse strand, counting down.
AACTTTAATCCTCATCTAACAACATAACTCTGGCCCTTGAAAAAAGGCAAGGTTACATAGGCAAAATTTAACAGCAAAAACTGGCCTATGCATCACAATGTAGCTTCACAGTAAATGTATAATCAGAAATAGAATTTCTCTTCACTTCTAATTCTAAATGTGTCAGGTCTCATACTCCACTGACAATCCACATTTATTTTCAGTGTAGCACTTTGTCTGTACAGAAATTACATTCTCAAAAATGGGATTATTCTGTTCAAATGTTTTATCTCTCGATCTGCTGCTAATATTCTCAACTTCGGAGCATTTAAAAAAAATCTCTGTCCATTTGGTCCAATTGATCATGGCACTTGTTACTTTCTCTTCGAAATTCAATGATTCAATAGGCTGTGCCTCTTTAAAGCCCAAATAAAGAAAATAGGTCAAAAATTGTAGGACGCAAATCTACCACCAGTTAGTGTCTTACGGTAATATATACAGATTTCTTTTCAACACAACGTGCAACAAAATGTCAAATTCTCTAAAATGACAGTTTACGGTAGAGAAATTATCTGGCAACAGCTCTGGTCCTGCAGTCCTGCAGTCAGCATGCCAATTGCACACTACCTCAACTTGAGACCTCTGTGGCATTGTGTTGTGTGACAAAACTGCACATTATAGAGTGGTCTGTTATTGTCCCCTGCACAAGGTGCACCTGTGAAATGATTATGCTATTCAATCATCTTCTTGATATGCCACACCTGTCAGGTGGATAGATTATCTTGGCAAATGAGAAATGTTCACTAACAGGAATGCAAACAAATTTGTTGTGCCGTGGCGGAGATCTTTGTGGGCTATACTCTGCCTTGTCTCAGGATGGTAAGTTGGTGGTTGAAGATATCCCTCTAGTGTTGTGGGGGCTGTGCTTTGGCAAAGTGGGTGGGGTTATATCCTGCCTGTTTGGCCCTATCCGGGGGTATCATCAGATGGGACCACAGTGTCTCCTGACCCCTCCTGTCTCAGCCGCCAGTATTTATGCTGCAGTAGTTTGCGTCGGGGAGCTAGGGTCAGTTTGTTATATCTGGAGTACTTCTCCTGTCTTATCCGGTGTCCTGTGTGGATTTAAGTATGCTCTCTCTAATTCTCTCTCTCTCTCTCTCTTTCTTTCTTTCTCTCTCGGAGGACCTGAGCCCTGGGACCATGCCTCAGGACTACCTGGCATGATGACTCCTTGCTGTCCCCAGTCCACCTGGCTGTGCTGCTGCTCCAGTTTCAACTGTTCTGCCTGTGGCTATGGAACCCTGACCTGTTCACCGGACGTGCTACCTGTCCCAGACCTGCTCTAGAGACTGCAGGAGCGGTAGAGATACTCTTAATGATCGGCTATGAAAAGCCAACTGACATTTACTCCTGAGGTGCTGACTTGTTGCACCCTCGACAACTACTGTGATTATTATTATTCGACCATGCTGGTCATTTATGAACATTTGAACATCTTGGCCATGTTCTGTTATAATCTCCACCCGGTACAGCCAGAAGAGGACTGGCCACCCCTCATAGCCTGGTTCCTCTCTAGGTTTCTTCCTAGGTTTTGGCCTTTCCTACACCTGCATTGCTTGCTGTTTGGGGTTTTAGGCTGGGTTTCTGTACAGCACTTTGAGATATCAGTTGATGTAAGAAGGGCTATATAAATAAAATTGATTTGATTTGTGCACATCATTTGAGAGAAATTAGCTTTTTGTGCGTATGGAAAAATTGTAGGATCTTTTATTTCAGCTCATGAAACATGGGACCAACAATTTACATGTTGAGTTTATATTTGAGTTCCGTCTAGATTGTCCATTTTGCGAACGAAATGAACCTTTGAGTTGATCCAATCTTCCAGCTATTATTCAACTCTCTAACCTCTAGTTCTCTAGGCTTATTTTTTTTATTGATGTAGTTCTGTCCTTGAGCTTTTCTTGTCTATTATGGTTCCATGTTTTGTGTTGACCCCAGGAAGAGTAGCTGCTGCTTTTGCAACAGCTAATGGGGATCCTAATAAAATACCAAATATCCCAAACTCGGTCCTGGGGCCACCCCTGGATACACATTTTAGTTTTTGCCCTAGCAATAAACAGCTGATTCAAATAACCAAAGCTTGATGAGTTGGTTATTTTAATCAGATGTGTAGTGCTATGTCAAAAATCAAAATGTGCAGGACCGAGTTTGGGAGACCTTTGGTCTAAGCTACCTACTTCCCTCTGAGCAAGAACCACACTGTAAGCAAAAAACCTTGCATCTACACAATGAACTAACAATATAGCCTATTTTATGACATGGGTGTAAAAAATGAAGTCTGGATTTGGTGTACTTTTGCCACCATGTGGTGATTTGTAGCTTAACATTCGGTTACTTTAGTCGTGTATGCAATGTAATAAGGGCTTTTGCCATGTCAGCAGCTATCCTAAAAATGATAACAATTCAGTTCATGATTTGGGGAGGAGGGGGGCAATAGCTCAATGAAACATTATTTTGTGAAACACTTATTTTATGTACTTTATAAATAAAATAAAGGCAGAGGATAGAAAAAAATATATAAATCGTGTTTGTGGCAAGGAGAAACAGCAATTACTAGTTACCTTCACATTTTACATATGGTTGTCTCTCCCTCCTCCATGTTATCTCCCTCTTACACTTTGGCGCCTTTGAGCCTTTATCTTCTCCTCTCATATTACAAAAGCCTTTGACCAGCTCCTTCTCCAAGTGCATCTCTCAGCAGTCTGCAACAGAGAAAGCACACTGGCTACCATTACTCAAGTTCCACTTGCAAGTGCTCAAATCATGGATTGTCAGCTTGTTTCCACTACTCCTTCAACTCCTATTTCTGACCTCTCTGCTCTCATGAAATGACTCAGCCCTGCCTGATCCAGATGGCTGAAGGCGGTTTGAATCTCAACAGTCTCAAAATGAATCACCCTGCTCTTTGCTCTGGAAAAGTGCTACCCTATCAACCGTTAATGAACAGTCCAACTCCCCCAGATAGGCCACATAGCAACCGTTACTTTTTACTGTAATGTTTTGAAAGACTTCCAAGACAATTCAACCAAGCCACTTACCCTACTTTGACCCATCTCATGGCAAAGGGTCTGAATACTTATGTAAATAAGGTATTTGTTTGTTTATTTTTTATTTGCAGGTATTTCAAAAAAAAAAAACTGTTTTTGCTTCGACATTATGGGGTATTGTGTGTAGATTGATTGAGGATTTAAAAAAAAACGTTTTACTTATATAAATGTAATTCAGTATAATACATTTAGTATCCATATAAACATGTACATTTTCCATGCACCCACATTTTTGTCAATCACAGCCTCAGATAGGTGTGATGTGAGTGACAAGTAGTTTTTGCAGATCTGTTTTCGGTAACCTCTTATCATCTTTCCAACCTCATACATTTCTGAAATGTTTCCTAATCACACAACAAGGACACATGTTTATCATATTCACAACAGGCATGCCACTAATTTGTGTACACTGAGACAAAGCCATATTTTCAGTTCGAATTTTGATAAACTTGGACAGCAGGTTAGATAAACTGGGATGGCCTTAATTGTACTGATGGTCTTCATAGTAATGATAATTCAATTTTGTGTGATTAGGAAACATATTGAAGATTTGAGAAATGCATCCCGTGTTAGGCTAATATACTGCATAGATGTCAAAAGAGGTTACAGAAGACAGGAAATGCAATGTGTCCCACTTTTTCTGAATTCCCCCTAGTATAGTTCTGCTTGGTGCAAGATAGCAGTACTCCTAGAACCAGAGCCCTGTCTAATCTAATTACAGGGTCCCTAATGTAAACTGGAACTCTTTCCTACATTGGAAAAGCCTATAAGACTGTCCCACTTTAGCTACTCCTTGCTGTCCTACATTAAAACTATGGTTGGTAATGCGGGATTACAAAATTGAAACATAATATTGGCAACTTTTGTATTTTGATGCACCAGTACATAGTATTCATATTTACATCACAATTTTTTCCCAGTGCAATATTTCTGACCTTTTTATAAATGTAACATCAAAACAGAAGAAAAAGCTATGTTACTGATCTTACCATGGGCTACGCAGGGTGAGCGCTCTGTTAGAAGCTTGTGTCACCCCCTTTATGTCGCAACAGTTACATGATGTGATTTTGATAATGTGGTTCCTCTGCAAGGGAACAACAACAACAGTTGTGATTTTCAATTGTCAGACTAAGAAATAAAACACGTCAGGATTAAATTGTCCCACTTTTCATGACGTCCCAGTTTTTCTGAATTCACCATACTGTATGTCCATGGCCCTTTAAGAAACTCCATGTTTTCGCAACATGTGATACGTCAACATTAAAAAAACGATGATGACGTTGTTATGTAAAAAAAAAAAGACAAAAAAGGAAAAGAAAAACTCCGAAGTGAATCGAGGTCCATGTAGCCTACCGTCCGCAGGTAAGTGCTCTCCTTTCATATCTTCTTTCTCCGGCGATGGTTACGGCAGTGACTAGTGTTATTGAGGTCGATATCCGTAGCCGCCTCGCAGTTTGAGGGTCTGTAACTGAATGAAACTAGATCCATTTGCAACTGTACAATACGTGTTTCATATCTACATGCGGAGTCTCATACACCTGACATGTCTTAATAAATATCGCACTTTTTGGGGGGATTTTCCTGCAATCAGCTGTTTTTGACGCTTCATGCGCAGTGTTCGGGCGGAGTTACCACGACTCGAGTTTGAGTGGCTGGCGAGAACAGAAAGTCCAGTGACATCAAGCCCTTCGGAGTAGGCTAGAGGATGGGCACACAGTTGAAATCGGAAGTTTACATACACCTTAGCCAAATACATTTAAACTCCGTTCTTCACAATTCCTGACATTTAATCCTAGTAAAAATTCCCTGTCATATCAGGGATCAGTTAGGATCACCAGTTTATTTTAAGAATGTGAAATGTCAGAATAATATTATTGATTTATTTCAGCTTTTATTTCTTTCATCACATTCCAACTGGGTCAGAAGTTGACATACACTCAATTAGTATTTGGTAGCATTTCCTTTAAATTGTTTAACTTGGTCAAACGTTTTCGGTAGTCTTCCACCACCTTCCCACAATAAGTTGGGTGAATTTTGGCCCATTCCTCCTGACAGAGCTGACAGAGCTTTTTCAGTTCTGCCCACAAAGTTTCTATCAGATTGACGCTTTGTGATGGCCACTCTAATACCTTGACTTTGTTGTCCTTAAGCCGTTTTGCCACAACTTTGGAAGTATGCTTTGGGTCATTGTCCATTTGGAAGAACCATTTGCATCCAAGCTTTAACTTCCTGACTGATGTCTTGATGTTGCTTCAATATTTACCCAATTTTCCTGCTTCATGATCCCATCTATTTTGTGAAGTGCACCAGTCCATCCTGCAGCAAAGCACTCACACAACATGATGCTGCCACCCCCGTGCTTCACAGTTGGGAGGGTGTTCTTCGGCTTGCAAACCTCCCACTTTTTCCTCCAAACATAATGATGGTAATTATGGCCAAACAATTCTATTTTCGTTTCATCAGACCAGAGGACATTTCTCCAAAAAGTACGATCTTTGTCCCCATGTGCAGTTGCAAACCGTAGTCTGGCTTTTTTATGGTGGTTTTGGAGCAGTGGCTTCTTCCTTGCTGAGCGGCCTTTCAGGTTATGTCAATATAGGACTCGTTTTACTGTGGATATATACTTTCATACCTGTTTCCTCCAGCATCTTCACAAGGTCCTTTGCTGTTGTTCTGGGATTGATTTGCACTTTTTGCACCAAAGTACATTCATCTCTAGGAGATGGAACGCGTCTCCTTCCTGAGCGGTATGATGGCTGCGTGGTCCCATGGTGTTTATACTTGCATACTATTGTGTGTACAGATGAACGTGGTACCTTCAGGTGTATGCAAGTATAACGTTACTCTTTATAGTCCAGGGAATTTAAATGTTCTGTTTAAAGGCGAATTGGCTCTGGAAGCCAAAACAGCTAAATACCTCATCTACAGTAAATTTGAATCGATTCTCAACTGTGGTACGGTTCTAGAAACAAATCCTTTTACTGATATATCACATCAAAATAATTTCACAAATGCAAAATACACAGTTACTGTGTGGCGGTCAGTGCTGTTTAAGATTTAGGAATACTAATATATTTTTTTAATGATCATTGCCTTATTTTTATTACAGCATATTGGATGAGTCATTCATATTCCATTCACCCAGCTCAATGTAACATCAATAGGTTATAGGCTACTTACTACATGATACTCAAATTTTCCATATACCTGTCATGAGATTTATAATGTAGGCACACTCTTGCCTGCATCTAGTTGATCTCGGGTGTAATCATTTGTCCAAACAGTTGCAAACGAGAGTTTCTATTAGAATAATTCAGGTAGGTTTATCCCCCATTTCGTTCCGTTTAAGATTTTTTTTTCTACAGAATCGGCGGATTGAATACATCCCTGATCACCTGCACAAACCGTTCACTTTCACAGCAGACACATACAAACAGCATCATCACTTTTCTTGTTGTATAATTCCTTCTTGCATCTACGCACTCTCCTCCTCTCACCTTTTCCCTTCGCTGTTCTGCACAACACAACAGCTGTCTGTGACCAGGCAAAAAAAAAACGTTTCTAAGTCAAACCTTCATACCATAACCGCAAACCGCTACACACAGCATACATCGTTGTCACCATGTTAGCAAATGTCATAGTCAACATAGCTACTAGAACTAACGCCTTTGTAAACCCGCTACAATCACGCAGTACAGTGTACAGCAAGCAGTTTAGCAGTTACACCGGCGGGCCCCCGTGGCAGTAAATTCATAAAACAGGAAGCTTGACTTGGAAGAGTTCCAGTGTTGGATAGCCTAGCTAACACTAATAGCATGCCTCTCTGTTTGAGCTGGATCTTTGAGTAGGATAAATTAGCTAAAGTGAATGAGATACAACAAAATATATCTCTCTCTCTCATCTCCTTAACTTGAAGAAATTAAGTTGTTCAACTATTTTATTTCTCTCTCTTTGAGTCAGCTATTCACCACATTTTATGCATTGTTAGCTACCTGTAGCTTATGCTTTCGGTACTAGATTCATTCTCTGATCTTTTAATTGGGTTGACAATATGTCAGTTCATGCTGCTGGGTTGGAGGGCGTCCTCCGGAATTCGTCATAATTACTGTGTAAGTCAATGGAAGTGGGTGAGAACCATGAGCCTCCTAGGTTTTGTATTGAAGTTAATGTACCCAGAGGATGGGTTAGGATGGAAAATAGCTGTCCTCTGGCTACACCATGATTCTACCCCAGAGAGTACTGTTGAGGCTACTGTAGACATTCATTGCAAAACAGTGTGTTTTAATAAGTTATTTGGTGATGTTTAGTGTAGTTTTATCTAAAAAGGAGAACTTTTTAATGTTTCACAATTTTTATGAAATTCACCGAGTAGGATGGTCATCCCTTTCCTCCCCTGAGGATCCTTCACTGCTGTACATTGTTTTAAGGGAGTGAACACTATTTATAATAAGGGTTTTATGGAGAAAATCGTACTTCTCTGAAATGAAAATGGATGGCCCTCCCTTCAGCAAAATATATTTTACCTAAACAATCCCTGAATGTAAAAAAAAAAAAAAAAAAAAGACCCTCCTTTAACCCAAAATAATAATTCAACATAAAGTGGATAGCAGAGAACATGCGTACCGTTTACCCTCACTTCCTGGACAGACCACAGCTTTAGATTGAGACTACACTAAATAGCTGATAGGCACACTTGATATTGCGCGCACAGCGAAGAATCAGAGATGAGGTGTGGCATCGGGCACACATCGATATACACGGAACAAAAATATAAACGCAACATGTAAAGTGTTGGTTCCATTTTTCATGAGCTGAAATAAAACACCCCCTCATTCTGATTGGCTGGGCCTGGCTCCCCATTGTGTGGGCCCATGTCCTCCCAGGCCCACCCGTGGCTGCCACCTTGTCCAGTCATGTGAAATCCATAGATTAGGGCTTAATGAATTCATTTAAATAGATTTTCCTGAACTGTAACTCAGTAAACTATTTGAAATTGTTGCAGGTTGCATTTATTTTTGTTCAGTGTAGATGATTTGGGATAATGATGATCGGCATCTGTATCAGAAGTAAAAATGCAGCCAGACTACTAGACTGTGCCATTTCTAGACCTTATCTATTGATCGTAGACCCACAACTGATCCAAATAACAAGGCTTTTTGTGCCATTATTCAAATGGCATTTTCACCCCAGTTTACAGCCTAGAGTACAATTGTACTCACTTGAAAACAATAATGCATATATTGATTGCATTGTGGTGTTGTAAGCTAGTCTAGGTAGGATCATTTATTGGCCCTGACGCCATACAAATGTAATTTAGTGAGGTGAGCCAGCTGGAAAAAATAAATAATACCCCCCCCCCCAAAAATGTAACCCTTGTAATGATACTAAACAACCTTTGTACAACACCTAGCAAACTCACCAAGAGATGTTAGCCTTTTGGTATTGTAGCGAACGGTGGGGTGTGGAATACAACTCTGGTCTCTGGCGTGAAAGGGAATTGTAACGTGGCTCATATAGCAAGGTTTGCTACACTGTTCCCTACGTACTTGAAGACACGTCAACTCGGGAATTCTAACCAGCGACCTTTCGGTTATTGGCCCAACACTCTTAACCACTATGCTACCTGCCACCCTCATCATCACTCATATAGCGAGGATTGTGACAGTATAATGGTTTTATAATGACAGTCACAGGGACCAGGATTTGAGTCCCATTCAGGGTACCCCCCTAATCCATTGTATTGGTGTCAGGTGTTGGACAGCAACATTGAAAGGATGTCACCGTACATTTGTGTTAGGCTAGCAGTGTATTGCACATGTGTTGGCAGAGTATGCAAAACAAATGTGCACCCTATTGATACAAATCATTATGATATCATTCTGCCAGTTAGGCCTACTTTGCAGTAATTTAATTGGGAACGTTTTTGGAGAAGAATGTTGTATCACAGATTTTATAGAGCTGGTAGGCTACACTGTACAGTGCCTTCGGAAAGTATTCAGACCGCTTGCAGGTGCATCTTGTTTCCTTTGATCATCCTTGAGATGTTTCTACAACTTGATTGGAGTCCACCTGTGGTAAATTCAATTGATTGGACATGATTTGGAAAGACACACACCTGTCTATATAAGATCCCACAGTTGACAGTGCATGTCAAAGCAAAAACCAAGCCATGAGGTTGAAGGAATTGTCTGTAGAGCCTTGAGACAAGATTGTGCCGAGGCACAGATCTGGGGGAGGGTACCAAAAAATGTCTGCAGCATTGAAGGTCCCCAAAGAACACAGTGGACTCCATCATTCTTAAATGGAAGTAGTTTGGAACCAACACGACTCTTCCTAGAGCTGGCTGCCTGGCCAAACTAAGCAGTCAGTGGAGAATGGGATTGATCAGGGTGGTCCCTACGGGTGTAGCATGGTGGCGGCAGCATGCTGTGGGGATGTTTTTCAGCGGCAGGGACTGGGAGACTAGTCAGTATCGAGGGAAAGATGAACATAGCAAAATACAGAGAGATCCTTGATGAAAACCTCCTCCAGAGCACTCAGGATGTCAGACTGGGGAGAAGGTTCACCTTCAAACAGGACAATGACCCTAAGCACAAGACAATGTAGGAGTGCCTTCGGGACAAGTCTCTGAATGTCCTTGAGTGGCCCAGCCAGTGCCCGGACTTGAACCTGATCGAACATCTCCAGAGAGACCTGAAAATAGCTGTGCAGCGATGCTCCCCATCTAACCTGACAGAGCTTGAGAGGATCTGTAGAGAGTAATAGGAGAAACTCTCCAAATACAGGTGTGCCCAAATTGTAGCGTCGTACCCAAGAAGACTTGAGGCTGTAATCGCTGCCAAAGGTGATTCAAAAAGTACTGAGGAAAGGGTCTGAATATTTATGTACAGTTGAAGTTGGAAATTTACGTAGACTTAGGTTGGAGTCATTAAAACTTGTTTTTCAACCACTCCACAAATTTCTTGTTTACAAACTATAGTTTTGGCAAGTCGTTTAGGACATCTACTGTGTGCACGACACACAATTTCTCCAACAATTGTTTACAGGCAGATTGTCACTTATGATTAACTGTATCACAATTGCAGTGGGTCAGGAGTTTACATACAATAAGTTGACTGTGCCTTTTAAACAGCTTGGAAAATTCCCGAAAATGATGTCATGGCTTTAGAAGCTTCTGATAGGCTAATTGACATAATTTGAGTCAATTAGAGGTGTACCTGTGGATGTATTTCAAGGCCTACCTTCAAACTCAGTGCCACTTTGCTTGACATCATGGGAAAATCGAAAGAAATCAGCAAAGACCTCAGAAAAGACCTCCACAAATCTGGTTCATCCTTGGGAGCAATTTCCAAACGCCTGAAGGTACCACGTTCATCTGTACACACAATCGTACGCAAGTATAAACACCATGGGACCACGCAGCCGTCATACCACTCAGGAAGCAGGCGCGTTCTGACTCCTAGAGATGAATGTACTTTGGTGTAGAAAGTGCAAATCAATCCCAGAATAACAGCAAAGGACCTTGTAAAGATGCTGGAGGAAACAGGTACAAAAGTATCTATATCCACAGTAAAACAAGTCCTATATTGACATAACCTGAAAGGCCGCTCAGCAAGGAAGAAGCCACTGCTCCAAAACCGCCATAAAAAAGCCAGAATACTGTTTGCAACTGCACATGGGGACAAAGATCGTACTTTTTGGAGAAATGTCCTCTGGTCTGATGAAACGAAATTAGAACTGTTTGGCCATAATGACCATCGTTATGTTTGGAGGAAAAAGGGGGAGGCTTGCAAGCCAAAGAACACCATCCCAACCGTGAAGCACGGGGGTGGCAGCATCATGTTGTGGGGGTGCTTTGCTGCAGGATGGACTGGTGCACTTCAGAAAATAGATAGCATCATGAAGCAGGAAAATTATGTGGATTTATTGAAGCAACATTTCCAGACATCAGTCAGGAAGTTTAAGCTTGGTCGCCAATAGGTCTTCCAAATGGACAATGACCCCAAGCATACTTCCAAAGTTGTGGCAAAATGGCTTAAGGACAACAAAGTCAAGGTATTGGAGTGGCCATCACAAAACCCTGACCTCAATCCTATAGAAAATTTGTGGGCAGAACTGAAAAGGCGTGTGTGAGCAAGGATCCAACAAACCTGACTCAGTTACACCAGCTCTGTCAGGAGGAATGGGTCAAAATTCACCCAACGTATTGTGGGAAGCTTGTGGAAGGCTACCCAAAACATTTGACCAAGTTAAAAATGTTCAAGGCAATGCTACCAAATACTAATTGAGTGTATGTCAACTTCTGACCCACTGGGAATGTGATGAAAGAAATAAAATCTGAAATAAATCATTCTCTCTACTATTATTCTGAATCACATTCTTAAAATAAAGGGGTGATCCTAACTGACCTAAGACAGGGACTTTTTACTCTGATTAAATGTCAGGAATGGTGAATAACCGAGTTTAAATGTAGTTGGCTAAGGTGTATGTAAACTTCCAACTTTAACTGTAAATGTCATATTTCCGTTTTTTATTTTTTAATAAATTAGCAAACATTTCAGAACCTGTTTTTGCTTTGTCATTATGTGGTGTGTGTGTGTGTGTGTGTGTGCACATTGAGGAAAAAAGTAACTTAATTCTGATCTCACGGATGGTCTGTCCTTTCATCCATAGCCCCCGTCTATGAATTTGCGAGTGGTTACATTTCTCCAGCTCCATCCATAAGAAGTTTAACCAAAAAGGTGGCAGGGTGGCCTCTATTGTTTGATTGCCCCTTTTAATGAAATGTTGCGACTCGGTTATGTGAAGGCTGTGACACGATGTCACTTTGCGGTAGCCTCCAGAAATGTCAGAGCCTATGTGTAATGAACCATGAATGGAAGCATAAAGCCATACAGGAAGTCCTCTTCCACAAAGTGCCCCGCTGGTTACTTGCATTGCCTGCTTTGACACTCTCTTTATTCTGAATTAATAATCCTCTTTTAAATATGCAATTCATGAAAAAGCAGAAGAATCTGTGCACTTGGATAGTAATAAGAGTTCGTGTGGAAAAGTGCTCTTTGGTCTTTGGACATCAGATGCAATATTGTACAGTTGTACACTGGAGCAACAAGAATATCTGAGATGGTTTTGTTTTGATTACTGAGCAGATGGAAGCCATAAGACTCTGACCTTACCCTAAGTGATTGTTTTGTGGACGATCGTTGGCCCCTAACTTAATAGCCGAGGTAGCAGAGCCTGCGTTTACACAGGCAGCCCAGTTCTGATCTTTGAAGCAAAGCCAGGTCAGACAGGAAACCCCAGTTTCATCAGCTGATGTTGCACCAATTAGATTCATCACCCTACCTTAACATGGAGGTCTATTTAGTTAGATTTATCATCCTACCTTAACGTGGAGGTCTATTTAGTTAGATTCATCACCCTACCTTAACATGGTGGTCTATTTAGTTATATTCATCACCCTACCTTAACGTGGAGGTCTATTTAGTTCTATTCATCACCCTACCTTAACATAGTTGTCTATTTAGTTCTATTCATCACCCTACCTTAACATGGTGGTCTATTTAGTTCTATTCATCACCCTACCTTAACATAGTTGTCTATTTAGTTATATTCGTCACCCTACCTTAACATGGTGGTCTATTTAGTTATATTCATCACCCTACCTTAACATGGTGGTCTATTTAGTTATATTCATCACCCTACCTTAATAACATGGAGGTCTATGTAGTTATATTCATCACCCTACCTTAATAACATGGAGGTCTATGTAGTTAGATTCATCACACTAGCTTAACATGGTTTCTGCACATCCTCTGATGGCCACAATGCGCTGGTGGTTCTTGGTGACATGCTGTTGCTGTAACATGCGTTTACTCGCCATCGCCGTGCGTGTCTGTTTTTCTGAATTCCCACCCCATCCTCTGTTACGCCCCTGAAAACAGGGGAGAAATAATCAGGAGAGTGATACGGTGTTGTATTCTCAATTTAACGTTTAGTTGAATCAATTTCACAAAAGTAACACATTACAAAACAACAGAAAAACCATTATACAAATAAACACAGCAAAATATCTTATTAACAACGTACATGTTCATTCACAATCGACATAAAATGGCAGCTACTCTCAGTACGATGCTATTCTTCACTTCAACCGAGCAGGGCTAATATTACTCTCTTCAAACTTAACTCTAACTTCCTCAAAACGTTACTAAGACACACCTTAAACACTCTTGACATGTTAGTGAGTTAAAACATTTAAATTACTATTTTTATCATCAATAAAGTACCTGAAAACAGGGGAGAAATAATCACGAGAGTGATACGGTGTTGTATTCTCAATTTAACGTTTAGTTGAATGAGAAAAAGACCGGGATTTTCCCCAGGAATATGGGTGGAGACCAGAGCAATCGATCTCCGGCTCATAGATTAAGAGCATTTCGTAGATCACAGATTAACACTTTTAGGCACTACAAAATCAAGTAATCAATATAACGTTTACACATTACTCTCACAATTCGTACCCTTTGACAGATTTGAACTTTAACACAATTATATGAATGTTATCAATCTTTATCAACTGATACTGAATGCATCTTTTTAACCTTAGATGTTTTAAGATCCTCACATACTATGAACTTACTAATACTTTTTAATGTATAACAGGCTATGACTATTTCCTTTAACCTGTCACACTCTCCCCGACACAATAAATGTTGTCCCAACATTACCAACATTGTCTTCTTCAACAGTCCGTATGCACTGGACCTAGAAAATCCTCTTCTGTAAGGTAGTACTTGAGCAGAGGTCAAGGGTCACAGTTCAAATATAACTAACAAGTTATATTCACAGTCCATATCTGTTGACCAGCTATATAACATAAGCAGTATTTTCTCATACTATTGATCAACAGTCCATCACTTTTAATGATCTATATGCATAGTATGTAAATTGTCTCTTTTGACAGTCTGTGAAATCAGACAGTAGTCCATGGTCAAACATGTCAACTCTGTAGCCTCATGTTTGCTGAAGCCCATACATGTAAGGTGGCTGAAAGTAACATTGCTGTAGTGATGGCAGCCATGGAACCAGTCCTGGTGCAGAGTAGACAGGGAACAACTGTGGCTGTATACTGTAGCAGGAAGGGATACCAAGCTGATCATAGGTGATACGTCTTGGAGGGTGTCTCTCTCTTTGTGGCAGTGGGTAGGCTGGTTCCTCAGGTTCAGCAGCATCAGTATATGAAGGAAAGGCACTTGGTGGACGATCATCAGGCAAATTTTCAGCAGGCAAGTTACTCTCCTCAGCAGGCAGGTCTTTAACTGTTGTTGTCTCCTCCAGCCGCTTTTCAACAAGAAGCTGTGCTGGTAGCGTATCAGGGACTGGCACTGCAACTGTCTGTTTCACTGTTGGGGGCCTGTGTTCCCACTCTCTCGCTGGTTCAGCATTCCTCTCCTCAGGTACTGTAGGAGATGTGGGAACCTGTAGCGGCTCATGATGAAGGTCATATTCATCCCCACTATCTTCATCAGAATCTAGAGTCTGTGATGCAGGCTGGTGTCTCCTCGTTTTCTGACTTCTGTCCACTTTGGTCATTTCTGGTTGTGTCTCAAAAGGTAAGTGGTCACAGGACATGAGCAGATTTCTGTGCAGGACCCTGGAGCGTCCCCTACCCTTTTCTGGTCTCAATTCATAAATCGGCAGGTCTGAACCCATTTGTCTCACCACTGTGTGAATTGTATCTTCCCAATAGTTACAGAGTTTTCCTGGTCCTCCTCTTGGTGTCAGGTTTTTAATCAGAACTCGCTCGCCAGGCTGTAGCACTGAACTCCTAACTTTAGTGTCATAGTACTTCTTACTTCTTTCAGCGGCTTTCTGAGCATTTTCATTTGCAATGGCGTATGCTTCTTCCATCCCTCATTTCCAGTTCTCCACGTATTCTCGCTGGTTACTGGAACCTGCCTCTGTGCACAATCCAAAGAGCATATCAACTGGAAGCCTGGGTGATCTCCCAAACAGAAGATAAAATGGTGAATAGCCAGTCACTTCGCAACGGGTGCAGTTATAGGCATAAACCAGTTTGTTCAGAGACTCCTTCCAATTTGACTTTTGTGTCTCAGTTAGTGTCTTTAACATTTGCAACATTGTTCTGTTCATGCGTTCCGCTTGACCGTTTCCCATCGGGTGATAGGGTGTTGTCCTGGACCCCGCCATGCCACTGAGTTTCTTTAACTGATGGAACAACTGATTTTCAAATTCTCCCCCTTGGTCATGGTGGATGCGGGACGGGAACCCAAACTTCAGGGCAAAGTCATTGAAGATTAAGATTTGCAGCAGTTTTACCTGACTTTGATGTGGTGGCGTAGGCTTGAGTGAACCGTGTAAAATTATCAACAATCACGAGGATGTGCTCATATCCCCCTTTGCATCTGTCGAGATGAAGGAAGTCAATACATACCAGTTCAAATGGCTGTGTTGTCACAATGTTTGTCAGAGGAGCTCTTGTTGCATGGGCTGGCTTTTTCTGCTTGACACAGCTACAAGTTTTAGTCACATAGTGCTCGATGTCAGATTGCATATATGGCCAGAAGAAGCGGTCACGTACTAGTGATACAGTGCGGTCAGTACCTTGGTGTCCCATGTTATTGTGCAACTCTTCCATCACTTTACCTTTGTACTGCTCTGGTAGAACTAGCTGCTTGCGGGCTGTAGTGATTCTGTACAGAATGCCATCACTGTCTATTGTCAATTTGTCCCATTCTCTGAATAGGCATTTTGTCTTTGGACTGAATTTCTTTTGCTCTTTAACTGGCGGTTTGGAACCAGACAGTTTGAAATTGAGCACAGGACGGATGACCGGATCAGATTCTTGTGCTTCTCTTATCCCATCTTTTGGGATCGAGCTGGTTGTTGCAGTGGTTGTCTCACCTTCAGCTGATACTGCCATAGATGCAGCTGAAAATGACCAAGGTACCACAGCCTCTTTCTGTACCTCAACTGCTTGTATCGTGGCGGCGATGGTGTCTGGTGGAAGCTCCTCAGAACATTCTCTCATCAGTGACTCTACATCCAGTGGCATCCTTGACAAAGCATCTGCATCACCGTTCTCTCTGCCTGGCCTGTACTTTATTGTAAAGTGGAAATCAGCCAAGTCTGCAACCCACCTGGAAGTGGTTGCGTTCAGTTTTGCAGTAGACAGAATGTAGCAGAGCGGGTTGTTATCGCTGTATACAGTGAAGGTCGGAGCATAGTACAAATAGTCATGGAACTTATCAGTGATTGCCCATTTTAGAGCTAGAAATTCTAGCTTGCTCGAGTGGTAGTGATAGTTCTTCTCAGCTGCTGTTAAGGTTCGAGAGCCATAAGCAATGACCCTAAGCTTCCCCTCTTGCTTTTGATAAAGAACTGCTCCCAAGCCTTGGTGTGACGCATCAGTGTGTACAACAAATGGCTGAGTGAAATCAGGGAAACCTAAAACTGGTGGGTGAAGCAAACACTCAATCAGCTGTTCAAGTGCCTGTTGATGCTGGTCAGTCCACAGGATTGGCTTGTTTGAGGGCACCACATGACTTACTTTCTTTGTTTTTGTTTTCCGTGGGTGGTCAGGTAATTTCTCTGAATCTGCTTTCAGGAGGTCATACAGGCAGCAGGCACTCCTAGAAAAGTCTTTGATGTACTGTCTGTAGTAAGTGAGTAAACCAAGCATTTTTCTGAGCTGGCCCACAGTCTCTGGTCTGATTTCTTTCAATGCTCTTACTGCTTCAAAATCGGCTGGGTCAACTCGGCTGCCCTCTGCAGACACTATTCTGCCCAAATAACGGACCTGGGGTTTAAAGAGATCACACTTACTTGGCTTGAGTTTAATGCCATACTCTCTGAGACGCTGCAAAACTTTTCGCACATCATTCACATGGCTGTCGAATGTTTTACTGAAAACTAGCGTGTCGTCCAGATAAGGAATGCAGATGTTATCCCGGAGCCCTTCCAAACACTCCTCCATACACTGCTGAAAAGCTGCAGGAGCGTTCATGAGGCCGAATGGCATACGTATCCACTCATAGAGTCCCCATGGGGTCACAAATGCTGTCAGTGGTCTGCTCTCTTCAGAGATGAACCCCTGGTGATACGCTTTCCCCTGATCTAAGAGGGAGAACCAGGAATTACCACCTAAACTGTCCATGATGTCTTGGACCCGAGGGATGGGCTGGCGGTCGGGATGTGTCTTTCTGTTCAGGTCTCTGTAATCTATACACAACCGTAGGGTCCCGTCCTTCTTACGAACGCACACGAGAGGTGAAGAATATGAAGAGTTTGACTTCCTAACCCAGCCCTGGACTATGAGGTCATAAATGTAACCCTTCATCTCCTGATACAGTGGCCTGGGCACTGACATGTATGTGCGCTTTACTTTACGCTTTAACCTGTCACACCTCCACCTGTTTGGGCTATGCTTTTGTAATGGTTGAGCTTTGCTATGGCAGTGAGCTTCCCTGAAGCTGCAGAGCCTAATGCCAATGTATTGCCAACCTATTGTCATTTACTTTCCAGTAAGTGGTTAAATGAATACGTGATGTTTTCTGTCTGAATTCCACTAAATGGTCTTTTGAGCAATCAGGTCAGCTCTTTTTCCAATAATTGACAAAATATCAGAATTGGGCTGCCTGTGTAACACAGCCAGAGCTGGATGCAGATGGGTCACATGGATTCTCAGCATCGGGGTCTGTTCCAAAGGGTGCAGCATTACAGAACGTCCAGAGAGAAATGTATTCAAATCAAATCAAATCTTGTGTAGAACCGATGTGACTAACTGGCAATGACATGACTGACTGGCAATGATATGACTGAGTAATCTATGAAGTTCTGAGCGTTTCACTGAATATACTATTGTTCTCACTGGTAGTGGCACTAAAAAAACTGTCTAAAGCCATCGTTAATTAATTTTTTTGCTTATTTATTCTCATCCCTTTTTCTTCGATCACGCCATCAGTTTAGGGGAATGTGTTTTAATTTTTTTATTTTAATCTATTTCAATCTTGATGATTCTCATTCACTTTTATCAATATCTGAAATAGCTTGTCAAGACCTTTACTGTTCCTCTTAGTTCCAAGCCATACAGTAGTAAAGCACTGGCAGCTCGTTCCTATTTATTGTGTTGCACTGAAAATATATATATAAACACAACATGCAACAATTTGAAAGATTTTACAGTTTGCCCACACGACAACATACACCCTGTCTGGCCGGTACAGTTGAAACCGGGGTTTCATCTGTGAAGAGCACACTTCTCCAGCATGCCAGTGGCCATGGAAGGTGAGCATTTGCCCACGGAAGTTAGTTACCATGCCGAATTGCAGTCAGGTCAAGACCCTGGTGAGGACGACAAGCATGTACAGTGGTTCCTCCTTTAAAAGTTGCAGCAGACTGCGGCACACCCTGCATGCTGCTGCAGCATTCTGTGGCACGTCATTTAATTCTCAGCCATTTCTTCTGTTACTGCAAGTTATTGCTAGTTTGAGAAGCATTTGATGGTATTCCGTATTGACATTACCAGAAAATTGAAGACCTTTTTTGTAATTACATAGTATATGGGATTGATTTTAAGAAATTTGACTTAATTAATTTGATTAATATTATGGTGTTTCCATTCAGAGAAAAATTGTCCGTTTGTAAATTCAGACCATTTCGCTCTCGGAGCGCACACTGGACTTTCGGGCCAAGGACTAAGGTTCCTTTGAGGGTTCTGTCCTTACAACGGCAGTCAAGTACCCAAGCTAACGTTGGCTAGCTACTTCCAGACACAAATGAGAACTCTGACCATTTTACTTGCCCTAGCAGACCAGAGCATTGGTGACTGTAAATGTGCTGCTGGAAACAATTGAATTATATATTTTCCTGACTTTTACTGACACCGGCCATATTCAACGGGTGTTGAGTGCTCGTAAAGTAATTTATTCTGCGCTCTGGTACACTCAGACGAGAATGCTCTGAAATCCGTGTAGGTAGGCTGGACACATGAAATTTTTAACAACGTTATTTTCTGATTAAAAACTACTTCATTGCATCCGCCGCGGAGCCCAGTTTCATAATATGATCATATTTTCAGCTGCTTGCCGTCGTTTTGAAGTAATCGCGAAATACCTTATTTTAGTGTATTTTTCACCCTGCCATCTCCTATTAGCTCTATTGAGCACCGTGGCACCAACTCACCTTCCGAACGTTCTATTCCCAACTTTTTGTTCAACGTCACAATTCCTGCTTCGCTATTGTTGGCAATGAGACCTGCTCACGTTGTTTTGTAGTTAAAATGTAAACAAATGAAATAATATTGGAGCTCTGTGGTCTTCCCATTGTTTCCAATCAGGAAAATGTAGGCATGTCTGTCTTTCTCCAAATATCTTGCGATGTGTATATTTAGATTTTTTTCAAATCGGGTGTAGCTGGTGTGAAATGGCTAGGTAGTTAGCGGGGTGCGAGCCAATAGCGTTTCAATCGGTGACGTCACTCGCTCTAAGACCTTGAAGTAGTTGTTCCCCTTACTCTGCAAGGGCCACGGCTTTTGTGGAGAGATGGGTAACGATGCTTTGAGGGTGGCTGTTGTCTATGTCTGCAGAGGGTCCCTGGTTTGAGCCCAGGTAAGGGAGAGGAGAGGGACAGAAGCAAAACCATTTTAATCAGGAGAATCTCCTCTTTGTAATTATGTAAGTCTGGGCAGCGAGCTCGTTTGTCATCGATCACTAGACTAGAAAACGTCGGAAGCTTTTATTTTTTCATTACGCAGACATAAGCACAGTGGACACCATCGAGGTGTGGATGTTTAGTTTCTACACAAGTTGTTTTTTCCCAGTTTCGCCCGATGAACAGATTGTAGTGGTAAAATAAAAGGGATACATTTTTTATGGAATTCTAAGCATCACTCCAGTCAAAACAGACACAGCATCATTAAAATAATGGACTGAAAAATAATGTCTCAGAGATTCATACCTGAACCGCACCTTTATTTGCCAAGGAAGAGTACAATGTTACTTCAGCTGCATTGCAAGGCGAGCTTGCACAATTGTACATTCAATTTACATTCAAGTCACATGCAAAGCTGTCAGTTCTTAAACTTGCTCTAATGTTGAGGATAAGTTGATTCATATGGCCACGCTACAATCCTCAAACACATCAGCCACTACCTGGAATCAAGCCAGATGCCACAGCTGTGAAATGTACTGGTCTGTTTCGAGGGAAAACGGCCACAGAAACCAACCAACGTCAGCTGTTGGTGGATCCACAGCTGCAATAGATTTGAAGGGCTCCCTGGCTTCTCTCTTATCACACTTGAGTATTTACAGGGTGAGGGACAGTAACTCCTGTTTTAGGAGTCAGCCGCTGTCACCCCGAGGGGTTTTGTATGTCTCTTATCTTTCACTGAAAAGGCATAATGGCATAAAGTGTCCTTCAAAGTGACAGATGAATTAAATTGGGCATCTCCCCACTTCAGATCTTCAGAAAGACAGACCCTACTAGTCAGAGGTCCATTGTTCCTGATGGTTTTTGAGAGGCATGGCAAACTTTTATATACTGGTGTAGAAAAGCTGTCAACTAAGGGCCAGGTTGGAACTGAAAAATGTCCATGTGAGTTGATGTGATGAGATCTAAAATGCTGACCGCAAGTAGACTCCCAATCACTCTCTCTCACTCACTCACTCACTCACTCACTCTCTTTCTCTCACTCACTCTCTTTCTCTCACTCACTCTCTTTCACTCACTCACTCTCTTTCTCTCACTCACTCTCTTTCTCTCACTCACTCTCTTTCTCTCACTCACTCTCTTTCTCTCACTCACTCTCTTTCTCTCACTCACTCACTCACTCTCACACTCACGCTCTCTCTCACACTCTTACTCTCACTCACACACACAGTGGTTAGTTTCAAGACCTCCTCTCACTCACTCTCACAAACACACACACACTGGTTAGTTTCAAGTCTCCACTCAGTCAATCACTTACTCACACGGGTTAGTTTCAAGTCTCTTCTCACTTGCTCACTCTCTCAGCTCCATCTGTCACCGTCCCTGGCATCTTGCCCTGCTCTTTGAAGATGAGCTGAAGCTAACTAGACTTCCTGTGTCATCTCCTATCTGAACAGAGTTTGTGAACTGTCATCTACAAATCATCTACAAATCTGTGCACACGAATGTGTACAAATGAATGTTCACATTTGCTGCCTGTTGAGTTCATGGCAAGCATCAAACAGTTTGAAGTTTGTGTACGTCTTCTGTACATTCAAGCATTCAACACCTGACATGCTGCGCCAATATTAATGGTAAATAACTTTGGATGTAGTAACTACACTACTGTTTTTGTAATCTTCTCAAATTGGTGTGATGTGTATCTCTCTCTCTATCCTGCTTTATAGTGATCATGAAAGTTGTTTCAAAGCAGTGGTGGAAAAAGTACTAAATTGTTATACTTGAGTAAAAGTAAAGATACCATAATAGAAAATGACTCAAGTGAAAGTGAAAGTCACCCAGTAAAATACTACTTGAGTAAAAGTATTTGGTTTTAAATATACTTAAGTATCAAAAGTAAAACTAATGAATAATTAAAAATTCCTTCTATCAAAGCAAACCAGACGGCACAATTTTTTTTTTTACCGGTACATTTAAAAACATGTTTTTTTACAGATAGCCAGGGTTACACTCCAAAATTCAGACTTCGTTTACAAACAAAAGCATTTGTATTTAGTGAGTCCGCCAGATCAAAGGCAGTAGGGATGATAAGTGATGTTCTCCTGATAAGTGTGTGAATTGGTTCATTTTCCTGTCCTGCTAAGCATTCAAAATGTACTTTTGGTTGTCGGGGAAAATGTATGGAATAAAAAGTACAATATTCACTTTAGGAATGTAGTGAAGTAAAAGTAAAAGTAGTCAAACATATTAATAGGAAAGTACAGATAACCCAAAAAACTACTTAAGTAGGACATCATTAAAGTATTTTTACTTAAGTACTTTACACCACTGTTTCAAAGGGATGCTAAATTTAAAAAAAAAATCCTGTGGCACCTGGTTTGCATTCATTAATGCACGCAATGGAAAAGGTTTTTCAACAGAAAATTATTATTGGAAAGATCCATGTTGAATTGTAGTCCCTCGTGGTTTCAGTCCATTTTCTTCCGTGTGGAGCTTAAAGAGCAACTGAATGTACCTATTCCGCATGTGTTTCTCTGTTGCTCATTAAGAAAAACTTAATTTCAGTCTTGGGGATGCGGTTCGATGTGGCAGTTACTGATGTTTGTCCCCCATTAGACACCATAGTAACAAAGCCAGTATCACTTCCTCAAAATAGTCAGAATGAATCGAAGTTAACTCAAGAAATCTGAAAATCATTCGGACATTTTTTGCCGAGGAGGTTTTCAATGGTGTAAAGTACTTAAGTAAAAAATACTTTAAAATACTACTTAGAGTAAATAGTTTTTGGGGTGTAAATGTACTTTACTTTACTATTCATATTTTTTTTATACATCTTTTACTTGTCCGCAGCATTCCAAAAGAAAATAATGTACTTTTTACTCCATAAATTTCCCCTGACAACCAAAAGTACTCATTACATTTCGAATGCTTAGCAGGAAAATTGTCAAATTCTCACACTTTTAAAGAGACCATCCCTACTGCATCTGATCTGGTGGACTCACTAAACACAAATGCTTCATTTGTAAATTATGTCTGAGTGTTGGAGTGTGCCCCTGGCTATCTGTAAAATTAAAATAAATTCTGCCATCTGGTTTGCGTAATATAAGGAATGTGAAATTATTTAGACTTTTACTTTTGATAATTAAGTATATTTCAAACCAAATTATTTTAGACTCTTTTAACCCTCAAGTAAGTCCTGACGAACTCGCTGAATTTATGAACAAAATGATCCTATTTACACTTTGTAGTCAATTTTGACACTAGAATAAATGTTTCTGACTCGTATTGAGCAGTTTTCATACTCTATTAAATCAGACATGAGACCTTTTTACAGCTGTTTATCATACACTACAACTTTAATATTGATGAGACCAATTATGATTTACCCCAATAAGTGTGATTTTTGACATGATGCCAACATTATACTAAAATTACCATAAAGTTGTCTCAGATTAATTATTAGCTCAACATTATACAATTTACTTGAAGTGCGAAAATATATCAGAGTTGCGTGGCAACCCAAACACCTAACTCCGGGCAAACGCTCAGCCACGCCCACGGACGTCAGATCCCGATTTAATGTGGGAAAGAAACTGAGTACCTCCCCGACTATTTCTAGAATGCAAACGCATTCTAACCGTTCTGATTGATCCCAGAAACCTATGGTTTTGGCTAGATCCAGAACAAGTCATCATTGTCTTTGATACTCTGATTGGTTAGAGATGATCCAATCGCTGATTTACTTTGTATTGTACAACACCCCTTCATTTTGACTTCACCACAAACGACTTCACCACAAACGACTTCAATGATGGCAGTCTCAGACTGAAGCATGCAGCGAAGATGGAGCAGTGAAATAATTCACTTCCGAGTCCTCAGGCAAACATCAGAGAGCCTTTTATGTTTAGAATGGCTATGGTTGAGAAGTAAGCTATAATAACCTAGTGGATGTTCAAAATGTTATTCAAAGCAATAGGAGCAAAAGAGGCATGAATTTCATATAGGTTTAATTAGGCCTATACTTTCATTCCTGGATATTGATTTGAAATGTATTTCACTGTTTTATTGTTTTGATAGGTGGACATTGGATAGCCTGAACTGAATTTGTTACATCCCATGGAGGAAATAGACTTTGATTGGACAACCTAGATTTCAAAGACTCGCAATACCGTCGTTGTCATTGGTTTACATTTAGTTTGGAGATTTTCCGATTGGGGTTGATTCAATGAAGACTTTGTAACAAAGTTTCCGCTTGATATTGATTTTCTCATAGGTCAGGACGCCGCAGTGTCGTGAAGCAGGTTTGATTCATTCAGCAAGTTTTAATTGTCGGAGAAAACTTGATCGTTGAAGGTAGAACAGAGCGATATTGCAATTACTGGCAGTTCATTTTGACCTCGGTAAACTTCGATAATAGGAATCTTTTGAGAAAATCGTAGCTCTTATTAACGATATTTTACTCGATGTCCCAGCGCAACAGCAGTCTCTTAATGCAGCGCATGGATATTATCTCCAACATGCTACTTCGGAAGTAGGTCACCGTTTTACCACGTCTCTATTGGGCGCTCGTTTTTTTTCTAAATTACACCTCGACTCTGGTCATAATTTATAAAAGGTGTAATCTGAATTAAGAGTGGACTCAAACCGATCTTCCATCGGGACCGAAGGTAAAATTGCATAGCGCATATACGTCATATTTAATGTAAATGCTAATTGAGTGAGTGACGATGTAATAACATGCTTATAACCGCTTTATTACGCTTAGTCAGTGACCATAGTCATTCCTGGCCTGCATTCACCTGAACCCCTACTTCTGATATTATACCACAGCCTGTCATCATGTTAGAATATCCCATGTCGATGGCCGAACTCAATCATTCAGAACAGATTCTGGCAAAGCATTATCAATCTCATAATTTGGCTTTCTGGGCAGACCATAATGACCGCCTATAATATGAAATATTCGAATAGTAGTAATGAACACCCATATTAGTTATTAGTTAATCATAATGTGTGTTTCCGATCTAGTGGTTGTATAGCCTCGTGCTCATCATGGTGATAAATACATCTGATAAACCCGGACGGTGATAATACGGAACGTGATGATATGGATTCCATTGATATAACGCCCTATGGGAACTGCACTGTAGCGCAAGGTCGCTTCCCTCAACATATCCATGGTATTTTGCCTCTCTCTCTCTCAGTATTATTTGAGTTTAGGGCAGGTTTTGTGGGTTACACGATGATACCTTTAGATTATTAGGCTATTCCATATCCAGCAGTAGGCTATTTGTCACAATCTACTTGCAATGTGTTGGTCACTCATTGTGGCCAAACTGCAAATATTTCCCCAACACCAACTTTTGGTGTGATCGAAAGTAAAATAATAAAAAAAGAAAGATTAAATATTATTTAGATGCTATAGGCCTAGCATAGAAATATGTTTCTTATTCAGAGTTTGACCCTTTCTCAATATAGCGTGTCTGTAGAAAACAATGTGCTTCAGTTACACTTGATCCGTTGCATAGCCTTCTGTCGTATCCCAATGAAGCAACTTGATTTGATATCCATAGACAGAAACTCAATGTGTGTCTCCTTCTGTTCTCTCGTTATCTGTAAATTAAATGAGTCTTTCTCATGTATTAGATTTCATGGTCCACAGGAAATAATGTCCAACCAAATTGTGGGATGTTTGGAAGTGCAAGGCTAAAAATGTTTTTTAGAATCAAGTCGACTTACCGTTATTGTGGTTCTCATTTAAAACGTATGTCTGCTATAGAATAGGAAAATACGGAAGAAAGAACAACCAATCTTGTATAGAGTTGGTTTGTTTTTTAGAAGAACAATCACATTTTGATTTGGTTATGCTCTTAATACTTGTGGGGGATTATTCTCTTAAACACATCTTAGTATTGATTTGTAAATTAAATGATCATAAACTTTAAAAAACAATATTACCAAAAGTACAGGCATCTGTTTTTAAGTTTTTCTTCTTCTTCTAGTCTTATGTCTTATCTAATTCTAATCTTGACTCAGTAGTGGGTTTGAAAAGGTCGCTATTTGTTTTTGAAAGATTGGAGGAAACCAGTGAAAGGATATTGTGAAGATAAAAAGGACCAGACCTGTGTTCAGTTCAGTTTCTTTCAAATACTGTACTTGATTGAGCTTGCTTGGCACAACTCAATGGAATAATTCCAAAAGTGCAAACCCCACTTATCTGGCACTCCAAAGCTCGTACTTGAGAGAACCCAGATCTGTAAGCCACTTGTGTTGGGTAGTAATCATGCATATGGGGTGGCAGGTAGCCTAGAGCGTTGGGCCGGTAATCGAAAGGTTGCTGGATCGAATCCCCGAGCTGACAAGGTACAAATCTGTCGTTCTGCCCCTGAACAAGGTAGTTAACCCACTGTTCCCTGGTAAGAATCAAATCAAATCAAATTTATTTATATAGCCCTTCGTACATCAGCTGATATCTCAAAGTGCTGTACAGAAACCCAGCCTAAAACCCCAAACAGCAAGCAATGCAGGTGTAGAAGCACGGTGGCTAGGAAAAACTCCCTAGAAAGGCCAATACCTAGGAAGAAACCTAGAGAGGAACCAGGCTATGTGGGGTGGCCAGGCCTCTTCTGGCTGTGCCGGGTGGAGATTATAACAGAACATGGCCAAGATGTTCAAATGTTCATAAATGACCAGCATGGTCGAATAATAATAAGGCAGAACAGTTGAAACTGGAGCAGCAGCACAGTCAGGTGGAAGTTGAAACTGGAGCATCAGCATGGCCAGGTGGACTGGGGACAGCAAGGAGTCATCATGTCAGGTAGTCCTGGGGCATGGTCCTAGGGCTCAGGTCAGTTGAAACTGGAACAGCAGCATGGCCAGGTGGACTGGGGACAGCAAGGAGTCATCATGTCAGGTAGTCCTCGGGCATGGTCCTAGGGCTCAGGTCCTCCGAGAGAGAGAAAGAAAGAGAGAAGGAGAGAATTAGAGAACGCACACTTAGATTCACACAGGACACCGAATAGGACAGGAGAAGTACTCCAGATATAACAAACTGACCCCAGCCCCCCGACACATAAACTACTGCAGCATAAATACTGGAGGCTGAGACAGGAGGGGTCAGGAGACACTGTGGCCCCATCCGAGGACACCCCCGGACAGGGCCAAACAGGAAGGATATAACCCCACCCACTTTGCCAAAGCACAGCCCCCACACCACTAGAGGGATATCTTCAACCACCAACTTACCATCCTGAGACAAGGCTGAGTATAGCCCACAAAGATCTCCGCCACGGCACAACCCAAGGGGGGGCGCCAACCCAGACAGGATGACCACAACAGTGAATCAACCCACTCAGGTGACGCACCCCCTCCAGGGACGGCATGAGAGAGCCCCAGCAAGCCAGTGACTCAGCCCCTGTAATAGGGTTAGAGGCAGAGAATCCCAGTGGAAAGAGGGGAACCGGCCAGGCAGAGACAGCAAGGGCGGTTCGTTGCTCCAGAGCCTTTCCGTTCACCTTCCCACTCCTGGGCCAGACTAAACTCAATCATATGACCCACTGAAGAGATGAGTCTTCAGTAAAGACTTAAAGGTTGAGACCGAGTTTGCATCTCTGACATGGGTAGGCAGACCGTTCCATAAAAATGGAGCTCTATAGGAGAAAGCCCTGCCTCCAGCTGTTTGCTTAGAAATTCTAGGGACAATTAGGAGGCCTGCGTCTTGTGACCGTAGCGTACGTGTAGGTATGTACGGCAGGACCAAATCAGAGAGATAGGTAGGAGCAAGCCCATGTAATGCTTTGTAGGTTAGCAGTAAAACCTTGAAATCAGCCCTTGCTTTGACAGGAAGCCAGTGTAGAGAGGCTAGCACTGGAGTAATATGATCACATTTTTTGGTTCTAGTCAGGATTCTAGCAGCCGTATTTAGCACTAACTGAAGTTTATTTAGTGCTTTATCCGGGTAGCCGGAAAATAGAGCATTGCAGTAGTCTAACCTAGAAGTGACAAAAGCATGGATTAATTTTTCTGCATCATTTTTGGACAGAAAGTTTCTGATTTTTGCAATGTTACGTAGATGGAAAAAAGCTGTCCTCGAAATGGTCTTGATATGTTCTTCAAAAGAGAGATCAGGGTCCAGAGTAACGCCGAGGTCCTTCACAGTTTTATTTGAGACGACTGTACAACCATTAAGATTAATTGTCAGATTCAACAGAAGATCTCTTTGTTTCTTGGGACCTAGAACAAGCATCTCTGTTTTGTCCGAGTTTAATTGTAGAAAGTTTGCAGCCATCCACTTCCTTATGTCTGAAACACATGCTTCTAGCGAGGGCAATTTTGGGGCTTCACCATGTTTCATTGAAATGTACAGCTGTGTGTCATCCGCATAGCAGTGAAAGTTTACATTATGTTTTCGAATAACATCCCCAAGAGGTAAAATATATAGTGAAAACAATAGTGGTCCTAAAACGGAACCTTGAGGAACACCGAAATTTACAGTTGATTTGTCAGAGGACAAACCATTCACAGAGACAAACTGATATCTTTCCGACAGATAAGATCTAAACCAGGCCAGAACATGTCCGTGTAGACCAATTTGGGTTTCCAATCTCTCCAAAAGAATGTGGTGATCGATGGTATCAAAAGCAGCACTAAGGTCTAGGAGCACGAGGACAGATGCAGAGCCTCGGTCCGATGCCATTAAAATGTCATTTACCACCTTCACAAGTGCCGTCTCAGTGCTATGATGGGGTCTAAAACCAGACTGAAGCATTTCGTATACATTGTTTGTCTTCAGGAAGGCAGTGAGTTGCTGCGCAACAGCCTTCTCTAAAATTTTTGAGAGGAATGGAAGATTCGATATAGGCCGATAGTTTTTTATATTTTCTGGGTCAAGGTTTGGCTTTTTCAAGAGAGGCTTTATTACTGCCACTTTTAGTGAGTTTGGTACACATCCAGTGGATAGAGAGCCGTTTATTATGTTCAACATAGGAGGGCCAAGCACAGGAAGCAGCTCTTTCAGTAGTTTAGTTGGAATAGGGTCCAGTATGCAGCTTGAAGGTTTAGAGGCCATGATTATTTTCATCATTGTGTCAAGAGATATAGTACTAAAACACTTGAGCGTCTCTCTTGATCCTAGGTCCTGGCAGAGTTGTGCAGACTCAGGACAACTGAGGTTTGGAGGAATACGCAGGTTTAAAGAGGAGTCCGTAATTTGCTTTCTAATAATCATCCTCTCTTGGGGAATGCTGCTTTTTAGTTAGCTTTGCGACAGTATCAAAAAGGAATTTCGGATTGTTCTTATTTTCCTCAATTAAGTTAGAAAAATAGGATGATCGAGCAGCAGTAAGGGCTCTACGGTACTGCACGGTACCATCCTTCCAAGCTAGTCGGAAGACTTCCAGTTTGGTGTGGCGCCATTTCCGTTCCAATTTTCTGGAAGCTTGCTTCAGAGCTCGGGTATTTTCTGTGTACCAGGGAGCTAGTTTCTTGGGAGATTTTTTTTTAGTTTTTAGGGGTGCAACTGCATCTAGGGTATTGCGCAAGGTTAAATTGAGATCCTCAGTTAGGTGGAAGAATGTGTTCTTGACCGATAAAGATGAAATAAAATGACAAAAAAATAAAAATGAGGCATAGAGACAGGTCTCTCCTGTACTTCTGTTCTAACTGATCTGTGGGAATAACAGAACTACATCAATAGGAAGGCAGACTGGGTTCCTGTAAGGTAGGGATGTTTAGGTCTTGGATGTGTGAATAAAACCTCCTCCATTCATGTCATAAGAATTTCCCACTGCCTCATGTTATCAAACAAATGAATTGGGGGGTGACAACAGTTATGGGTGTTTTCCTGCATTGATTTCAGGGGGTAGTAGTCACACCAACATTTGAATGGTTGCAGATTGATTTTATGACATGTTCAACGCCGATACTGATAATTGGAGGACCCAAAAAGCCGATAACGATTAATCGGACGACTTTTGTATTTAATTTTTTATTTATTTGTAATAATGACAATTTCAACAATACTGATTGAACACTTATTTTAACTTAATACATCAATAAAAATCTATTTAGCCTCATAGATAATGAAACATAATGAAACATGTTCAATTTGGTTTAAATAATGCAAAAACAAAGTGTTGGAGAATAAAGTAAAAGTGCAATATGTGCAATGTAAAAAAGCTAACGTTTAAGTTCCTTGTTCAGAACATGAGAACATATGATGGTTCCTTTTAACATGAGACTTCAATATTCCAAGGTAAGAGGTTTTAGGTTGTAGTTAATATAGTATTTATAGGACTATTTCTCTTTTATACCATTTGTATTTCATATACCTTTTGACTATTGGATGTTCATGCAAAGCAAGGGGAACAACCACTCCAAGTCTCAGAGCGAATGACAATTGAAATGCTATTAGCGCGCACCCCGCTAACTAGCTAGCCATTTCCCATCGGTTCGACCAGCCTAATCTCGGGAGTTGATAGGCTTGAAGTCATAAACAGCGCAATGCTTGAAGCACAAGGAAGAGCTGCTGGCAAAATGCACTAAAGTGCTGTTTGAATGAATGCTTACGAGCATGCTGGTGCCTACCATCGCTCAATCAGACTGCTCTATCAAATATCAAATCAAAGACTTAATTATATTATTAATAACACACAGAAATAGGAGCCTTTGTTCATTAATATGGTCGAATCTGGAAACTATCATCTCGAAAACAAAACGTTTATTATTTCAGTGAAATACGAAACCCTTCCGTATTTTATCTAACGGGTGGCATCCCTAAGTCTAAATATTCCTGTTACATTGCACAACCTTCAATGTTATGTCATAATTACGTAAAATTCTGGCAAATTAGTTCACAAAGAGCCAGGCTTCCCATGCTGTTGCATATACCCTGACTCTGCGTGCAATGAACGCAAGAGAAGTGACACAATTTCACCTGGTTAATATTGCCTGCTAACCTGGATTTCTTTTAGCTAAATATGCAGGTTTAAAAATATATACTTCTGTGTATTGATTTTAAGAAAGGCATTGGTGTTTATGGTTAGGTACAGTCGTGCAACGATTGTTCTTTTTTTCGCAAAAGCGCTTTTGTTAAATCCTCCCCTTGCGTTGCATCGATTATATGCAACCCAGGACATGCTAGATAAACTAGTAATATCATCGACCATGTGTAGTTAACTAGTGATTATGATTGATTAGTTTTTTTTATAAGATAAGTTTAATGCTAGTTAGCAACTTACCTTGGCTTCTTACTGCATTCGCATAACAGGCAGGCTCCTTGTGGAATGCAATGAGAGGCAAGTGGTTAGCACGTTGGACTAGTTAATTGTAAGGTTGCAAGATTGAATCCCGGAGCTGACAAGGTAAAGATCTGTCGTTCTGCCCTGAATAAGGCAGTTAACCCACTGTTCCTAGGCCATCATTGAAAATAAGAATGTGTTCTTAACTGACTTGCCTAGTTAAATAAAGGTGTAAAAAAATATATATTTAAATACCGATTTCCGATTGTTGTGAACTTGAAATCGGCCCTAATTAATCGGCCATTCCGATTAATCGGTCGACCTCCAGTTCATAGTATGATAGAAGATTAAGTGCCGTAAGAGAAAGCAAGTCATCATAAGGCTTCAGAAGACTGGGTCATTTCAGGTTTTAGGTTTTGTATTGGAAAAACGACTTCTATCCGGGAGTCTTTGATATGAATGGCCACTGTGGAAAGTGGCGATTTTCCTATTTGTGAATGACAATCCACTCTTAGACATTATGACTAGAGTGTGATTGTATTTCCTGAGAGCTAAACGTTTATTGCAATTTATTCTGTGAGGATGTAGATAAAGTAGAATCTGAAGCTTGTTTGATGAGTCACTTGGATCTGCACAATAGGATAAGGGCAAGATTTTGCTTTCCTGGAAATATGATTGTGTGTGTGTGTGTGTGTGTGTGTGTGTGTGTGTGTGTGTGTGTGTGTGTGTGTGTGTGTGTGTGTGTGTGTGTGTGTGTGTGTGTGTGTGTGTTGGGTAATTCCTACATCGATATGATCCTATGTCAGTCAGCAGTGGTATCTTTCTGACCTTGTCACTTTTTGAAACCCATATCCCCTCTGTACTAACTGTTTCTACTACAGGCTTACTCTTTAAGCCAGTTACCAGTTGCAAAATATGTGGTCAACCACATCAGTGTTTCAGCAGATAAAATATAGCGGTTTTTTAATGGGTGTAATAAAAACTGTATTGAGCCAAACTTTCTTTTTGGGCATTCATCCACTGTCATGTCGGTTTTTGCAACAAAAAAACTCTCCCCATATATTGATTTCTTGGTCTCCTTCCCCAGGGTCTGTATGAAGGGATGTGATGACCCATGCAGATACCGCCCCAGTGACTCCTGGGAGCAGGTAGGTCTTCCACATGCAGAGGCCATGGTGGGGGGAGCCCGGCCAAAACTAAAAAGAGGGAGGCCCAAGGAGGTAAAGAGAGGCAGTGTGAAGGAGAGCAATGAACTGTGGGAAGAGGAGGAAGGCAGGAAGCGGGATCTGTGCGAGGGGGACAGCCTCGACTGTCGAGTCCTTCTCACTCGTCTGGAGTCGAGCAGTGATGAGGACAAGGAGAGCTGCTTGGAAGCTCCAATAGAGACCAAAGAAGAAGGGAGCCATAGCCTAGTGCGTGGAAGGACCAAGCCCTGCAAGTCTAGACAAAAGACCTGCAAAGCCTGTCGGCTAGCGCCGGAACCAAACAATCAATCAAAAGTGTTATGCACATTACCTGTCGTGGAACCTCGCAAACGGAGGCTGGCCTCTCTCAACGCGGAGGCTGTGAATAGTCTGCTCTTATACAGAGAACATCCGCAAGGGTCCAGACTCGTAAATAAGCTACATTCCAATGGGAATCTGGCAAAGGATACAATCATTTTGGGCCATAACACCCCAAGTGGTCCTAAGGTGGCAAAATCAGACATTTGTGGAATTGGAAGTTCCAAAACATACCAAAAGACTATGAAGATGGAGGATGTGAGTCTGCTGAGTCTGTACGGTCCCACCCCTCGGCGTCAGGCCAGCCTCAATGCTGCTGCTTTGCTCAAGATCACCAGCACCTCCTTCAAAGCCAAACACCGGGGGGCCAAGGCCAACTGCAACCAGCTGAGTGGGGTAGTGAGGATCAAGTTAAAGAAACGGCATCATCATGAAATCCATCACAGGCAATCCCAGGTCCAGCCACAGCTGGTTCAGAAATGCTGTAATCTCTGTAAAAGGGAATACTTCCACCCAGAACCACAGTGGGAGGGGACTACAGGGGGGAATGGCTCCATCAGATCTGACTTCCAGTGTGGATCCTTCCTTGGCTACCCAATGAAGTCTGTGGAGGTGCCAGTCGAGACCCAGGTGACTCCTTCTTTCTGCTGCTGCTCCCAGGAAAGTTTGGGGGAGTACTGCCACCGACTGGCCCTGTTCCTTGGCCAAAAGAGCTTCGGTGACGACGAACTTGAGGAGCATTCGCTCTCCAAGGGCCGCCTCCTCTCTCCCCGTTCCCTTGCCCACCCACATGCCCTGACCATAGGCCCCCACCCTTACCCATGTTTCTCAGGCTATTATGTCCACTTTGCCCACCACAAGACCTCCTCTACCCTCATGACCTCCATGAGCTCCAGCCCCATGCCCTACCCGCCCTCTTCTGTGGCCTCCATCACGTTGTGCCCTGGTGGGGTCCAGAGTCCCAAGCTGCTGTCCCCGACCGGCTCCCACCCCTCAGGAATCTCCCACCCGGTCTACTGCTATGGAGAAGCCTGCAGAATCAGTCGCTACCCCTACAGAGCAGTAACAACCCTCGCCAGCAGGGGGTGCTGCTATAATGCAGGTTGCTCCAGCTGCAGCCATAACACCAAGTTGGGTAAGAGAAGGCAGAAATGCCTATAGATATGTAGTAATAATGATGTGAATGGGTCATGATGATTGCAGAGTGTTAACTGCATATTTGAGATGGCTCAGTGACCTTTTTTAGTCAGTCAAATCAGCTACAATCTGCCGAGAAAATTCTCATGTTTTTACCTATTTTAGAATACAGAGAATCAGAAATGTTACAGGTGAGGCAAGAATCTAAAGTTTTCAAGAAAGTTGTTCAGTTGTGTTCTAGGATTAGGTGTTCTAGGGTTAGGATTAGGTGTTCTAGGGTTAGGATTAGGTGTTCTAGGGTTAGGATTAGGTGTTCTAGGGTTAGGATTATGAGTTCTAGGGTTAGGATTAGGTGTTCTAGGGTTAGGATTAGGTGTTCTAGGGTTAGGATTAGGTGTTCTAGGGTTAGGATTAGGTGTTCTAGGGATTCATTCAGTGGGATCTAAAAGCCCAGTGGGGTTTAAATCCCAGTCCTGAGCTGAACTATGTTTCTTATCCCTGCTCGCCACTCTAGCCATTAGTTGCGTGAGTAGGTCCAATGAGTAATCACCACAGATTGTGTAAATAGAATGTACTGTATTTACTATTGAAGCTGTGGCCTATTCGTCTGGAGATGCCAAACTGTGCTCTCTGATCAACCAAACAGCATTTACTCCCAGTGTTCATATATACAGGGTGGCAGGGTAGCCTAGTGGTTAGAGCGTTGGACTAGTAACCAGAAGGTTGCATGTTCAAACCCACGAGCTGACAAGGTACAAATCTGTCGTTCTGCCCCTGAACAGGCAGTTAACCCACTGTTCCTAGGCCGTCATTGAAAATATGAATTTGTTCTTAACTGACTTGCCTGGTTAAATAAAGGTAAAAATATATATATATTTTTTAAATACACTACCGTTCAAAAGTTTGTGGTCACTTAGAAATGTCCTTGTTTTTGAAAGAGAAGCACATTTTTTGTCCATTAAAATAACATAAAATTGATCAGAAATACAGTGTAGACATCGTTAATGTTGTAAATGACTATTGTAGCTGGAAACGGCAGATATGTTTTAATGGAATATCTACATAGGTGTACAGAGGCCCATTATCAGCAACCATCACTCCTGTGTTCCAATGGCACATTGTGTTAGCTAATCCAAGTTTATCATTTTAAAATGGCTAATTGATCATTAGAAAACCCTTTTGCAATTATATTTGCAGAGCTGAAAACTGTTGTTCTGATTAAAGAAGCAATACAACTGGCCTTCTTTAGACTAGTTGAGTATCTGGAGCTTCAGCATTTGTGGGTTCGATTACAGGCTCAAAATGGCCAATTAACTGTCTTCTGAAACTCGTCAGTCTATTCTTGTTCTGAGAAATGAAGGCTATTCCATGCGAGAAATTGCCAAGAAACTGAAGATCTCGTACAACGCTGTGTACGGCTCCCTTCACAGAACAGCGCAATCTGGCTCTAACCAGAATAGAAAGGAAAGTGGGAGGCCCCAGTGTACTACTGAGCAAGAGGACAAGTACATTAGAGTGTCTAGTTTGAGAAACAGACGCCTCACAAATCCTCAACTGGCAGCTTCATTAAACAGTACTCGCAAAGCACCAGTCTCAACGTCAACAGTGAAGAGGCAACTCTGGGATGCTGGCCTTCTAGGCAGAGTTCCTCTGTCCAGTGTCTGTGTTCTTTTGCCCATCTTAATCTTTTATTTTTATTGGCCAGTCTGAGATATGGCTTTTTCTTTGCAACTCTGCCTAGAAGGCCAGCATCCCGGAGTCGGCTCTTCACTGCTGGCGTTGACTGGTGTTTTGCGGGTACATGTGGAATCATTTCAGCCTGTCTTGTGTGTATATATATATATATATATATATACACACACACACAAGACAGACTGAAATGATTCCACATGTCATTTCAGCCAGGAGTCCCATAGCCCCTTTACAGTACTTGAGTCACTGCCTCCGGAGCAGTGGATGACAACCAGAACAGGGCCACTCTTACTGAGGGAATTTGTTCTCAGCTGGTCTGTGGTCAGATCGTATTTGTCGGGGACCACAGCAGCACGACTTCATTTAAGTATGCTGATTACAGATCAATATGGCGTGTCGTTGGCTAGCCCGCTCAGAGGCGCTATTAGCTGAGGTAAATTGGTATTTGACAATGTCTTGTTGCCTCTGTTGAGCTGCCTGCTTTGATGTGACACAGAAATTGACCCTTTTCCCCAGAGAAGTGACAGAGACTTCTGTTTTAATTTCCTACTACCACAAGCTATCCGTATCATCCTAGCTGGCCTTAATGTTCAGGTGAACCTGCACTACACTAGCGTGGTGGGTTGATTCCTTTGGGGTTTTCAAAGACTCCACACACACTCCTACATTACATTACAGCGTCTCCACTACCATTGTGTACAGAGCCAATCATGCCTCAGCTGATGGAATCCTAGATTCCCAGGAACAAACAGTAGTGGTAAATGAGTGCTGACTGAGATGATGGGAGGCAAGTAACATAAATGCTATAATAATATATATATATATATATATACAGTGCCTTGCGAAAGTATTCGGCCCCCTTGAACTTTGCGACCTTTTGCCACATTTCAGGCTTCAAACATAAATATATAAAACTGTATTTTTTTGTGAAGAATCAACAACAAGTGGGACACAATCATGAAGTGGAACGACATTTACTTTTTTAACAAATCAATAACTGAAAAATTGGGCGTGCAAAATTATTCAGCCCCCTTAAGTTAATACTTTGTAGCGCCACCTTTTGCTGCGATTACAGCTGTAAGTCGCTTGGGGTATGTCTCTATCAGTTTTGCACATCGATAGACTGAAATGTTTTCCCATTCCTCCTTGCAAAACAGCTTGAGCTCAGTGAGGTTGGATGGAGAGCATTTGTGAACAGCAGTTTTCAGTTCTTTCCACAGATCCTCGATTGGATTCAGGTCTGGACTTTGACTTGGCCATTCTAACACCTGGATATGTTTATTTTTGAACCATTCCATTGTAGATTTTGCTTTATGTTTTGGATCATTGTCTTGTTGGAAGACAAATCTCCATCCCAGTCTCAGGTCTTTTGCAGACTCCATCAGGTTTTCTTCCGGAATGGTCCTGTATTTGGCTCCATCCATCTTCCCATCAATTTTAACCATCTTCCCTGTCCCTGCTGAAGAAAAGCAGGCCCAAACCATGATGCTGCCACCACCATGTTTGACAGTGGGGATGGTGTGTTCAGGGTGATGAGCTGTGTTGCTTTTACGCCAAACATAACGTTTTGCATTGTTGCCAAAAAGTTCAATTTTGGTTTCATCTGACCAGAGCACCTTCTTCTACATGTTTGGTGTGTCTCCCAGGTGGCTTGTGGCAAACTTTAAACGACACTTTTTATGGATATCTTTAAGAAATGGCTTTCTTCTTGCCACTCTTCCATAAAGGCCAGATTTGTGCAATATACGACTGATTGTTGTCCTATGGACAGAGTCTCCCACCTCAGCTGTAGCTCTCTGCAGTTCATCCAGAGTGATCATGGGCCTCTTGGCTGCATCTCTGATCAGTCTTCTCCTTGTATGAGCTGAAAGTTTAGAGGGACGGCCAGGTCTTGGTAGATTTGCAGTGGTCTGATACTCCTTCCATTTCAATATTATCGCTTGCACAGTGCTCCTTGGGATGTTTAAATCTTGGGAAATCTTTTTGTATCCAAATCCGGCTTTAAACTTCTTCACAACAGTATCTCTGACCTGCCTGGTGTGTTCCTTGTTCTTCATGATGCTCTCTGCACTTTTAACGGACCTCTGAGACTATCACAGTGCAGGTGCATTTATACGGAGACTTGATTACACACAGGTGGATTGTATTTATCATCATTAGTCATTTAGGTCAACATTGGATCATTCAGAGATCCTCACTGAACTTCTGGAGAGAGTTTGCTGCACTGAAAGTAAAGGGGCTGAATAATTTTGCACGCCCAATTTTCTGTTTTTGATTTGTTAAAAAAGTTTGAAATATCCAATAAATGTCGTTCCACTTCATGATTGTGTCCCACTTGTTGTTGATTCTTCACAAAAAAATACAGTTTTATATCTTTATGTTTGAAGCCTGAAATGTGGCAAAAGGTCGCAAAGTTCAAGGGGGCCGAATACTTTCGCAAGGCACTGTATATATAAGTAGAATATTTGCATAATAGGTGGCTAAACACTATTCACTAAAAACATCTCTCCACTGCATCACTATTACAGTATCATAATTATTCCATTATTCCAGAAGGTTCAGTTGTGTCAAGTCTGATAACAGAAACATTTGAACATATAGACAGCAACATTAACACATAATGGATACAAATGCTGACAAGGTATATACAAGATAAAATGGAAGTCACAGCCATCCGTTTTCATTTCAAAGCCGTACTGATGCTTGTACAAAACTTGTAGCAGCTCTGTTGGTTCGCGCCCTGAATGCAGTGCTGCATATTGGCTGTTCAGTGGATGTGTAACATCCAAGATTATTTTATTACCCCTTTTTACTTGTGCGCTCTTTGTAAATGTCTCAGAGAGCTTTTTGCTTGTACAGATAGATGTATGTTCCCTCCCTCTGATCACTCTCAATATCTTTAGCCAGCTATCTGATTCCACACTGCCTGTCTGGGGGACCATCAGGCCACAACAAATGGCCATCTCTGCTACTCTGATGTGGCCAGCCCCGTGGCCAGCCCTGTGGCCAGCCCTGTGGCCAGCCCTGTGGCTCAAAGCTACAATTAAGACAGAGGATACAGATCGTGTTCTTATCTCTACTGCACACAGCGTCAGTGTCACTGAAACGGAGTGTCCCCATGGCAGGAAAGGAGAGGATGAATGTGAAGTAAGATGTGAGTTTAAGAGACTGATTACTCCAGTGTCTGACTGTTCCACTTTTCCTCACAGAAGACTACTCCCCGCCTTTGGAGTACCACAGCCCCCCCTCTGTCCCAGTTTCCCCCACACAAGGCTGCCTTGCCACCGCCAGCACTCCCCCAGCTGGCCAATCAGTGCCCCACCTCCAGAACCCTCTATCGGACCCCAGCCAACCGAGGATTACGCTGCAAGTGACCCGGGAGTGTCCTCAGCGTGTAAAGCCACCCAGCAGCTCTCGGTCTGGGGTATGTGGTGACTCCCATATTCGAGACGAACATCAGCTGGGACCTGCCGCCAGCGGAGCTGCCAAGCAGCAGAGGATCACCCGTCGCCGGGCAACCAATGGCTGGCTGCCCGTGGGCGTGGCCTTCGAGAAGGAGGTTTTCACTGTGGTATGTGTCGCTCTGTGTTAAGAGATACTGGTTGTGCCTTGTAAGATAGCTAGCTGAGGCTACAGAATATTAGAATTTCCTCTAAAGGAAAACTTAGTCTGTATGCATGTATGGTATTATTACCATCCACTCTTACTTCTGTGCTAAAAACATTGCTAATAACCGGGTGATTAGCATGTGCTAATAACAGTTCCAATAACCGGGTGATTAGCATGTGCTAACAATACTGTTAATAACCGGGTGATTAGCATGTGCTAACAATACTGTTAATAAGCAGGTGGTTACCATGTGCTAACAATACTGTTAATAACCGGGTGATTAGCATGTGCTAACAGTACTGTTAATAACCAGGTGGTTACCATGTGCTAACAACAATGCTAATAGTATGTGCCATCAACAATGACATATTGACTATGTTTCCAGGGGGAAGAGACGACAGTGTTGCGCAAATGTTTCGAAGGAGTACAGCGGGACGGGGAGGTCATTCGGGTTCGAGACACAGTCCTGCTGCGCTCTGGTACCAGGAAGAAGTCTCTGCCCTACGTAGCCAAAATCTCAGCCCTGTGGAAGGACCCCGAATCAGGTGAAGTTCTGCCTCTTTCACACGTAGCTAAACTGATACAAATGGATGATACAAAACTATAGGCTTGTTTTTTTTTAAACGCTTCAATTAGTGTTGGTTTTGTTTTAAATACTTGGTCGGCACTCAAGTGAGCTTGCCTGGCACAGACAGTGTGCCAGGCAACTGATGGCCAGGTTTTGTACTTTTTCATACTACTCCATCTGGCATTCCAGTCAGCAATCAAATGCTCTGTCTGCCGCAAACTTTTGTAGAATGTGACAAAAAAAGTTTAAATGATTATGAATGGGCTCCCTACACATCACATCAAATGTTTAATTCGAATTTGGTAATCCTCTTCTCACTCTGAAAATGGCACTGTTTGTGTGTCCTCAGGAGAGATGATGATGAGCCTGTTTTGGTTCTACCGCCCAGAACACACACAGGGAGGACGAAATCCCAACACACACTGTGAGGTGAGTTCTCCGGAAAGCACAGTTAACACTGTGAGGGGAGTTCTCCAGAAAGCCCAGTTCACACTGTAAGGTGCGTTCTCTGGAAAGCCCAGTTCACACTGTAAGGTGCGTTCTCTGGAAAGCCCAGTTCACACTGTGAGGTGAGTTCTCCTGAAAGCCCAGTTCACATTGTAAGGTGAGTTCTCCAGAAAGCCCAGTTCACACTGTGGATGCCATCTACAATGTTTGTGCAGACTCAGCCTGGGGAAAGAGATGGCAAACACATTGTTTCCATTTAATGATGTATTTCCTGGAGAAATAGGCTGCACAGGCTTCCCAGTGTCAATATCCCCCAGGAACAAACACACTTTGTTCACCCAGGCTATGAATACTAAACAGCAGCCTTATTC
The DNA here is from genome assembly GCF_002021735.2 of Oncorhynchus kisutch. Taxonomy (NCBI): domain Eukaryota; kingdom Metazoa; phylum Chordata; class Actinopteri; order Salmoniformes; family Salmonidae; genus Oncorhynchus; species Oncorhynchus kisutch. The sequence goes on along the minus strand of NC_034180.2, from coordinate 49,174,227 downwards.
ACCATGCTCTGCGAGAGAGAGTTGGGGCGTGTTCATTAGGGAGAAAACGTTTTGAAACCGGGCGGCACTAGCTGAACTCGTCCAATGAAAAAAAAGATTTTCATTTAGGGTTGTAGAATGTTTTACTACAGTGTGCTCTGCTGAATACCCTGGGCTTTGAGAAGACCAAAGCTACTGCTCTGCTTTACGGAAGTCTCTGAAATGATAACCAGCTAGGATTAAATCAAAACTTAGACTGCACCATTTTTGAATTCCCAATGCAAGGGTGATTTCCTGATGAAGACGTTGGTTGAAAAGGGCTATGCAGAGTTTTCTGTGTGCAAACTGATATTTTAGAATTGGTTAAGGGTTTGTTGAGGGTTTGGCTAGTCAGTTTGCACATCAGAAAAGTCTGTATAGATCTTCCCAAGTGGGTCTTTATGACAATGATGTCAGACACGTAGTTAAGGGATCGTTCAGAAATGACGTATTTTGATATATTTAAATACAGTATGTTCAATATGCTGAACTATCTCTTTACGCTGCTGCTTCTCTCTGTTGATTATCTGTGCATAGTCACTTTAACTCTACCTACGTGTACATATTACCTCAATTACCTCGACTAACCAGTGCCCCCGCACATTGACTGTACCGGTATCCCCTGTATATAGCCTCGCTACTGTTATTTTACTGCTATTCTTTAATTATTTGTTACTTTTATCTATTTTTTACTTAACACTTGTTTTTTTCTTAAAACTGCATTGTTGGTTTTTAAGGGCTTGTATAAGTAAGAATTTCACTGTTGTATTCAGTATTTCACTGTAAGGTCTATACCAGTTGTATTCGGCGCATGAGACAAACAACATTTGATTTGTTTTGGTTTATGATATTCAGTTTTCTCTCCTCTTGTCACCCAACTTCATTTCCAGAATGAAATTTTTGCATCTCGGCATCAGGATGAAAACAGTGTGGCCTGCATCGAAGACAAGTGCTACGTGTTGACGTTAGCACAGTACTGTAGGTAAGGTCTGTTCATCTCTGATGGGAGATGGGGTGTGAGAATGAATAGTATGTGGGAGACACAAGATGTTGAGTGGGATTCTATTACATTTTATTTGTTGCATTGCATTTGTTCACTTATTTGCGCAGTCTTTTTGACATGTCCTTTGGCTTGGTGTTTCAGATATTGTGCTTTGGTGACTCGTCGGGGGGAGGATCTCCCTGAAAGTGCCACCAGAATGGTGCCGCCTTCTGCCGAATACGCCGTCCCTGCCCACTGCTGCGTGCCAACGGACATCGACCCCGACCTGGTGTTCATGTGTCGCCACGTCTACGACTTCCGCTATGGACGCATCCTGAAGAGTCTGCAGTAGCACTTGTGTGGATGGTGGTGGAACGGAGGAATCTTAAACAGTGAAAGAGAGAGCTGAAAAGACAGGAATTGGAGACCGACCAAAAGCCACTCTGTTTTGATAGGAATGGAAGATGTTGACAGTTTTAGGCAGAGGAAGTCTCGAAGTCTGGAAGTGCTTTTGCCCAATGTCTCTATCTCTCACTCTTGAGGGATTTGCGAAGGGTCACACTTGGTCAAAGAGGAATTGTGTTTTATCATCCCAAGCACAAATCCCCTTCAATAAAACTGATTTGCCAAATTATTATTTTATTTTTGCATCGTCCCATGACTTTGCCTGTATCTATGTGGGTTATTAGTTACGTTGTGTTGGCAGATGGTATCAGTTAAGACTTGTTTTGTATTTAATGGGATGACTCATGAATTAGATGGTGGCTTAACATATTTATCTGTATTGATTTAGTCTTGAGTTTACGGTTTAATTGGCTTAAGTGCAGAGAAATGTTTATTTCTATATGGAGAATTTTTTTATTTAATTTTTTAAAAGTAATTTAAGAGTGCATTATTTAGTATTTTCAAAGCAAGGAAGGCGACTACGAGATAATTATCATTCCTAAGTAGAAATGATCCAGGCGTTCGCCAAACACTAACTCTCTGTCTGCATTGTCTTAGAGGTAAAGTACCAGTGAATCCCAAACCAGCCTCTCGCCTATACTTCACCCCTACCAACTATACCTCACCTCTACCAACTATACCTCACCCCTACCAACTATACCTCACCCCTACCAATTCATGACCCTACGTAGTCACGTGTTGCTGACAAAACTCCCAGAGTGGCGAGGGGATTAAATAAACCGAGACACACTCTTGACTTGAATTATGCAATTCATGTATGACATTTAAATAATAAGAGCATGAAATTCAAATGAACAAATTCCCCTGGTCATTTTACAAGATATAAAATCGGACACAACAAGTGCTCCATTCTCTTGTATGAAATTGTACAAAATATATTGTGTTTACATGTTGTAATAGCTCTTCGCTTTGGAACCGGCAGCTTTGCTGGCTTGGTCGAAGTGGCTATCGAAGGGTTTGGTCATTGTCACACCCTCAGCTTTGGGACACTTGTTCATATGAAGGAGGTGAGTGTGAAAGTACAAATGGAGGGGAGAGGGGAAGGGACTGGTTTGGGATTCAGCATGAGAATGACCAGTGACTCAACCGGGCCAACCCCCACGATAATTGTTTGTCCCTACTACCCTGCCTTGAATTGACCAATGAACGGGGGTTTGAACACCACACGCGCACTGCCATTAGCCATAATAACTTGCCTTACATCCCGCTGGTCGACATCTAGGATGCAAGCTACAATACGTTCAGTTCACACCTCACCAAAAAACCTGCCTTCCATCTAAACCAAGGTTGCCAGTGGGTGGAGCTACAGTTCAGTACAAGCCCCTCCCCATGTTACTGTGCACTAATCCATGTTCCATTATGAGATCATCGACTGTGTCCTTAAACTGAACATGCTACTGATTCGTTAACATGGAAGTCACACTGTGGATTTATGTACATGTGTGTTTGCTTAGATCAGAGGGAATCAAAGTTTGGTATCACAGTTCCTGGAAAAGCTTCCTGTCTGATACACACACACACACACACACACACCTGCTTCTAAGATGTATCTCGATGTATAGGGCACAAGCCATAGGAGTACCTTCCTTCCTTACGCTCAAGTCCTTTTTATTTCCAATCAAGATGTGATTGATTTTTCTTACTTGACTGTTGTGCCTGCCTGTCTCAGTGGACTCAGTGTCCAAGAACTATCCATGAAAAGTAGGCCAAGATTATTGTTATTTTTTACGTCTTTTTTTCAATGCCTTTTTTTAATGAAATTCTGTTAATTGCTAAGAAATGTTTGTACCAACAAGGGTATAGAATGGGTATAAAATGTCCCATTCAACTCATTCCCCGGTGTAGAAAACTCTCAATTCCATGTTTCTTTGTTCTTGTGTGCATTATATTCCGAGTTTTAGAGGTTCTGGGAATTCTGGGAAAGAATATTCATAGCACAGTGTTTATATTATTTAACATGTAATATACAAATATTTGAATGGAATAAATAATTTGTTTTAACCCAAGAGTCTCATATGATGATGTTGCAAAGTCAATAGGGCAAATCTTTGCATATGTTTTTCTTTCTCTTTTTCTCACCCCCACTTAAAAATAAAATATATATATATATATATATACGTTTGTGTGTAATTTCCTTCTGGTTCTGTAAGGTGGGTGAGCTGTTGCTAGGAACAGGCTGAGAAGTGTACTAAGAACAACTCACCACAAGGTGTCATACTAGTTCATCTCTCAGTGTTTTATTTAACATCTCTCTGTCTTGTGACAAATACAATATTGATGTCTCCATGGGCCGTATGCATCAAGCATATCAGAGTAGGATCAGTTGTGTCTTTTTTAGAACACAATTCATTTTGATTACATGGACCGTGAGACCTGATCCTAGATCAGCACTCCTACCCGGAGACACTTGATACCCACAGACCCAGAAGTTCTTTCATATGGATCCTCCAATCCAATAAATATTGGAACAATATGAGAAAAGATATTTAATTGTTGACCTTTCACAGTTTCCTCACATTACTCCGCTTTTTACCGAAACAGTGGCAGGGAGGCAATCGGTAATCGTTTCAACTGTGGGATTGCCCCTTTAGTAAGGCATGATAATGTACCGGAAATACAGACGTGATGTAGAGACGCCATGAGGAGTGTGAAGAGCAAACAAAGACATCTGTTTTTTGGCCCACTACTCCCAAGTCTGCGCCAAACCCATCCTTAACTAGAAAACATGGATCTACCTCTCCTTGTGAATTAATGGAGGCCATTCATGTCTTCTTGTTGAGTGGATCAGGAGATGGGGGTGTCCAGGAGATAGAGACGTGTGGCATCTTTCATCCAATACAGTAATTAGGGGTGTCATGCATATGCATGAGGCTCTCTTACCACTCAATCAGCTTCTGGGTTTTGAATACCATGGTACATTTGCATGTCTAACAGCATGTGTGTTTGATGTTTGATAAAAGCTTATGAAGGGTAAACTTCTTACTTGTATCCCCTTGTAACTGTGATTGACCCAAACTGTACAACATCTGTACACTGAAACATGCGGAGGACAGAAGTCCATTTGCACTAGGGAACTTGTACAAGTGTATCTCTACAGCAGCTTGCGGAGGTATGAGTGGAAATACACACACACACACACACACACACACACACACACACACACACACACACACACACACACACACACACACACACACACACACACACACACACACGTGGACACACACACACACACACGTGGACACACATACAAGTTGACACACACACAAACGTGGACACACACACGTTGACACACACACACACACACACACGTGGACACACACACGTGGACACACATACACGTTGACACACACACACACGTGGACACATACACGTTGACACACACACATGTGGACACACATACACACACACACGTGGACACACATACACGTTGACACACACACACACACACGTGGACACACATACACGTTGACACACGTGAGAGAACACATGCATACAACTACACCCAAAGCAATAGATGAATAAGGGAAGGAACTGTAAGAAGGTTACCCTTCATAAGCTTTTATCAAAAGAACATGCACAAATACACACACACACACACACACACACACACACACACACGCAAAACAGTAGATGAATACACCTAAATGGACTGCACCTGCAAAGTCACTCATCCCATTTTCAGCTGTCCATAAGATTTTCAATTTGGAGTTCTTCGCTTTTCTTAACAAAAAACATTAGTGCATCAATTGAATCTGTTTGTGACTTCAAGCTCATGTTGTTTAAAGATGTTCTTCCTTCTAATTCAAGGTCTCGGTGTAGTATTGTTTTTCTGTATTTTGAGACATGTAATTTTCTACCACCTCGCTTGTTATGTCAATTTGGTCTGTAAACAAAGGCTGATGGCATCCATTTCCCATTTCCTCTTGACCTCAAAGGTACCAGAGCAGATTGCTCAGTTCTTGTTGCTGGCGGAGTCAAAAGGGCAGCACATTATGTTCTGAGCAATCATTTATGAATGGTAACCGCAGAGGAAGCAATTATTAAGCTTTATAATGTTTGTTTTTGGCTTGAAAGTCATTGGCATTCCTTCTAAGATGTGGCGGGAGTAAATGTGGATATTGACATAACCATAACCAGCCCAATTCTCATCTTTTTTCCACTAATTGGTCTTTTGACCAATCAGTATTGCCAATATTTGGTGAAAAAGATCAGAATTGGACTGCCTGTGTAAACAGAGGCATCGGAAAGTAAGTCAAATGATGTGACCTGTAGAAATGTATTTGTCCACCCTAGGGCAGGTGGTATAGGCTACCAGTCTTTGAATGTGTCTCATAATGACAGCTCTCTATAATAAAAGGGTTGGTGTGAGATCCTTCATAACATTTCAGACTAGATTAACTGTCTCCATGAGTCTCTTTTCACAAACCATACAGTCTTGGCGGGAAGTGATAAGAGCAGGATGGGAAATTGTCCCAGGTCTGTGATGAGCATCATGAGGACCAGTGATTGAACCACCTGCTATAGAAGTTCCTTTAAACAGTACAGAAAAGCATTGAAGAATTAGTCTCTTCTAAAGCCGCTGGAGGGCACAGATTCCGGTGAGCCAGGACTATTGAACAGCAGTCTATTTTAGCTCTGGCTAGCATTCGGTCCCCTTAATCCAGAATGTCATAACTTTTCAATATGGTCCTGAGAGAGAACCCTTGCTTCTGGCAAACAGCTCTGGCAAAACCTTGGCCAATTTTCCAGCAAGCTCATATTTTCACATGCAAAATAGTTTTGTGGCAAACTGTTGCGGCGACTTGTGAACTTCAGGTAAACAATTCTAGCTAACATTCTACTGTTTGCTGCGAATTTGCTTCAAACTCATCATGAATATGATAATATTTTTTTAAACTTTGTGTATAACAACATTGAAATGTCTTATCTACTTAAACCAAATTACATATAACTTTAAATCCACTTGCCTCTCACAGAGAAAACGAAACTTAACATACTGCATTTACTAAATATTCTAAACAACATGTATTCAATGTCTTAACAGATCAAAATAAATCCAATACAATGTTCTGATCCATCTCACAATGAAAACATTATACAGTCTCACAATACACCTTAAAATCATCAGCATGCTAATGAAGAAAAGAGAAAAGACTGGATATTTCCCAAATAAATTGTTTATTATATATTTTTATCTTCCTACAACATTTACATGAGACAAATGTGAACACTATAGGGATCTTAACCTTACTATGTTTAACGGGGCAACCACAGAATTTACATGAGCCATGTGATAACTAAGCAATGAGCTTTCAACCAATAGAAGTTTAAAAGAGAATGAAAAACAGATAAATAATTAAAACAACAAAAACTTAATCAATCCCAGTTCAGAACTATTGCCTTTTTGAGTGAACATTGGAAATGCCGGCCCTGTGCGAGTTCTTTGTCCAAAGCGCGTTGAATGCATGCACTGAAACAATCAGAAAACACAAAACAAAACAACATACTGAAAACAATTACTTAAAATATTTTATATTTTGACATCTTAAAAGCAGACTCAGCGACTAATGGGCAGGTTTGACTTTGGAAAAGTGGGGTGACCCATTACAATGTTACCTCGATGTAGCTATGCTTCTCGCTGAAATTGGCATTCTAAATATTTTTTCAGTAAGGAAACAATGTTTCTGCCTTGTATAAATACTACTTAAACAAACAATGTAGTTAGCATAAACTGGTACCTACTAAATCTACCTTTAAACGTGTGGCCAGCTGCGCCTAGAGAGCCATTCTATTTACTTCTGTTTACAAGACCCCCCCCTTCCCTCGGCCATGAATGTGGGCATTGCTTCCTCTCGAGCATCCTATTGGTCCCTGCATGAGCGTAGCGGTGTAAAGGTCTTAAGTAAATACATTAAAGTATTTCTTAAGTAGTTTTTTGGGATATATGTACTTTACTATTTATATTTTTGACAACTTTTACTTTTGCTTCACTACATTCCTGAAGAAAATAATGTAATAATTGACCTCCCGGGTGGCACAGTGGTCAAACCCACCAGAGATTCTGGGTTCGAGCCTAGGCTCTGTCGCAGCCGTCCGCGCCCGGGAGGCCCATGGGATGACGAAACCATTGGCCCAGAGTCATCTGGGTTAGGGAGGGTTTGGCCGGCAGGGATATCCTTGTCTCATCGCTCACTCGTGACTCCTGTGGCGGGCCGGGCGCAGTGCACACTGACCAGGTTGCCACGTGTACGGTGTTTCCTCTGACGCATTGGTGCAGCTGGCTTCCGGGTTGGATGTGCATTGTGTCAAGAAGCAGTGCGGCTAGGTTGGGTTGTGTTTCGGAGGATGCATGGCTCTTGACCTTTGCCTCTCTTTAGTCCGTATGGGAGTTGCAGTGGTAAGACAAGACTGACCAATTAGATACCATGAAATTGGGGAGAAAAAGGGGGTACATTTAAAAATATAATAATGTCACAATTTACTCCATACATGTATCCTGACACCCAAAAGAATGCTTCACAGGACAGAAAAATTGTCCAATTCACGTACTTATCAAGAGAACATTCCCGGTCATCCCTACTGCCTCTGATCTGGCAGACCTACTAAACACAAATGCTTGTTTTGTAAATGATGTGTGAGTGTGCTCTTGGCTGTCCAAAAATAACAATAAACATTTAAATATATAATATAAGCAATTTGAAATTATTTATACTTTTACTTTTGATATTTAAGCATATTTTTGCATAAAACTTTTGATACTTAAGTATATTTCAAACCAATTCTTTTACACGTTTACTCAAGTAATATTTTACCGGGTGACTTTCACTTTTACTTGAGTCATTTTGATTAATTTATCTTTACTTTTAAGTATGAAAATTGGGTACTTTTTCCACCACCGCATGAACGCCCAAATGTGGACAACCGCGACATTCAAACGAGGCTGCAAAGAAAACTAATGGGACTGTAGTGACTGTGTTGACATCAACATTTGGGGTGTGAACTACGTTTCTATTCAAGCGTTGATTGACATGGTAATGGTTCTATAGTATTGGAGAAAAATTGAAAAAACGGACCCCTCCGAAGCTGTACGTTATATCGTGACGTGTCATGATGTAACGTACAGCACACATAAAGCAACTAATTCTGTCTTACAGCCTCTCTCCACCAGGTGTAGCACTTTTCTCATCGTTTAAAAACAAGAAAGGGACAGTGACAGGGTAAGGGGGGGTACCTAGTAAATTTTTGCGTCATCACTGCAAGCTATCATGACTCTCAAAGCCGCTGTTTACTTCTGAAGATCACTTTAGCACCGCCCTAAAAACCCGATTCAAATTCGACACAAACCTTCCAATAGGTCTGTAATGACACATTATATAAACTCTTTAATAGGTCTGTAATGACACATTATATAAACTCTTTATAGCGTTTTATTTACATTTTAGAGGCGATAAGGTGAAAAGTTGGACAGATCGAGTGAAAAAAGCAGTTTCCCCACACGACATCGCTCCTTCTCACTATCACTCAATAGGTTTCGCTTCCCCACACGACATCGCTCCTTCTCACTATCACTCAATAGGTTTCGCTTCCCCACACGACATCGCTCCTTCTCACTATCACTCAATAGGTTTCGCTTCCCCACACGACATCGCTCCTTCTCACTATCACTCAATAGGTTTTGCTTCCCCACATGACATCGCTCCTTCTCACTATCACTCAATAGGCTTCACTTCCCCACCCGCCATTTTTAAAAAGACCCGATGGAACTCATTGCCTTCTTGAATCATGCAGAGATGGGCATCATGAAGTTCTCGTCATTGATTTTGATTGAAAGGGGAGAAATTGTGTTTTACAATGGTATTGATATTACAGTTGACCTGGAAGTATGACCTTTTTTGGTCATAAGGTCAATTGTACGGACCGGCGAAGTGGACAAAAGTGAGTTAGTTCACATTACATGCTTGTGTGACACTTCTGATGTTCTTGATTTCCCCTGATTGTCTATGCAACTAAAATGTTGGTCAAAAGGGAATTAAAAGTATTATCTCCGTTTTTGGGGGACCTAGCTAGCTAGCTAGTTAGCTACCGGTGTCTCCCCTGCTACACTGTGTCATTCGCTCCCGCCTGCCGAACACCTGCCCTCGCCTTAGTAAACAGAACTGCAGTAAAACAGGATTTATTGGCGGTTGTTATGGTGCATTACCACAACCTAGAATATTGGAGTGCCCGACTGTGTACCGAAGTCCGAGCTTAAAGGGCAATTTCACCCTGGGGGAATCTGGGCTTGTTTTCATTATGTCTGATGCATTCATAGGTCAGAGATGTGTTTCACACCTAACTGCCCAGGAGGAAGGCAGGTTTGGGCTTCGCGCTCTGAATGATACACCCTATGATGGCTTCCAGTGTATAGAAGGCGGGGGGCGAGATCTGAAAATAAATGTTGTCCTGCTTTGTGGCATTTCATGAAGGCTCTATGTGATACTGATCGCACTATACTTTTCTGTGTGTGTAGATCTGGTTGTCTTTGTATGATAGAGCCATTGAACGTCTTTCCGCAATGTTCCTATCAGCGGATGCATTGCTAAATATACAAGCTGACACATTTTTTCCAGTCTCTGAAAGACTACAAATGGTGTGGGGTGGTGCTTTGCGCTCTGGTTCCATCTCCCCGAAAAGGCAGACTTTTTTTAAAGGGAGCTAACAACACAATCCTTTGGGCAAAACTGAAAGAACTGACCACACCACAATGGCTTTAAGTGATTCCTCTCATCAACATGAATTTGATGATGGAGAATTATTTTTACTACTTGGCATCATTCAACCATAAATGTTTCAACTGGAATATAGAAACAAAGAGTTGGATTTAACTAGAACCGATGCCATCGGTCACACGGGACTAGGTGGGTGAAGGAATCAGGCGCAGAGAGTTCCACTGGGAAAAGTGCTCTTTAATACGGCACACAAAAATGACAAGCCCAACAACACAGGGCGAGGACAACAAAGTGACTACCCAAAAACACAGGGTGCCAAGTCCAGAAAATATAACCACCTCTACCTAAAAAACACACACGTAACATAAAGACAATCCCGCACAAAACAAGGGCGGGTACACGTACTTAAAATAGGGAAGCTCATTAAGCCATACAACAGAACACAGGTGAAACGAATAAGACAAAACAAACAGACAAATGAAAAAGGGATCGGTGGCAGCAAGTAGGACGGTAACAACGACCACCAAGCACCACCCGAACAGGCAGGGGAGCCAACTTCGGAGGAAGTCGTGACACCATCACCAAGAGGGCAGAGGACACATCCAGCAAGCTAGCTAGCTAGCTAAATTTACTAGCTAACAGTGAGGAGAAACAATAATACAATAATTTAACTATTGTAAAACTCTAAAACTGATCATCTGGCTTTACTATATAAAATATATTTTAAAAAGATGTGCCTAAGCGTACTTGTAGACATGGCTGTAGCTAGATACTGTCTGCCTACCTACCTAGGTACATTTGTACAGTCTGGTCACTGTGCAAAGATTGAGGGTTATGCCATATTTATTTCTATTGGGATAGATAGTTTTATAAATGTAATCTCTGTGTCTATGCACATGTATGCATGTTCAACTAATCTGTTAGTTATACTAGCACAGTTAAACTGTTGTTCAAACTATGCAATGGAGTTTAATGTATTATCTTTTTATGTTTTACAGACAATACCATGTGGTGCCTGTGCTTCTTCCTGGAGTGGATTCTTGGAGAGAAACATAATTCCTTTGCCTGCGTGTGTCATTGTAGCAGAACTGTATCCTGTGAACTGTATCCCTCTCGATGGATTGGACATTGTGCTGGATTTCAAGCAGAAGATGACCCAAGAGAAGTTGACTGGCATGATAACACTTCTCACACAGCTGAACAAGTGTTCCCTGAACTTAATGTATGTTTCTTTGGATTGGCAATTTCATCATGACCACCTCTCCCATCATCTGCTGATCACTAGTTCTCTTAGCTACAGACTGTTACACCAGATAATGTGATTCAACCAACCATTACTGGGAGTTACAGGATAGGTACTGTTTGGTGTAGCACAGAATTTTAGACCAACCTTAGCTTGGCGATGCTGACCCACTGCAACTGGACACAAACATTTTGAGACTCCTGTTTCCACGAGTTGAGGACAAAGACAGCATTGCCAATCTAAGGTTGGTTAAAAATTCTGTGCTACACCAAACAGTACCTTTCCTGTCATGCGTGTTATAGATACCAGGACAGAGTCCTGATGAAAGCAATTCCAGAATAAGATCCTGAGGTAGTATAGAGATACAAGGACAGAGTCCTGATGAAAGCAATTCCAGAATAAGATCCTGAGGTGCTATAGAGATACAAGGACAGAGTCCTGATGAAAGCAATTCCAGAATAAGATCCTGATGTACTATAGAGATACAAGGACAGAGTCCTGATGTAAGCAATCCCAGAATAAGATCCTGAGGTACTATAGAGATACATCCACCTCCATGCTTCACGGTTGGGATGGTATTCTTGGGGTTGTACTCATCCTTCTTCTTCCTCCAAACACGGCGAGTGGAGTTTAGACCAAAAAGCTCTATTTTTGTCTCATCAGACCACATGACCTTCTCCCATTCCTCCTCTGGATCATCCAGATGGTCATTGGCTAACTTCAGATGGGCCTGGACATGCGCTAGCTTGAGCAGGGGGACCTTGCGTGCGCTGCAGGATTTTAATCCATGACGGCGTAGTGTGTTACTTGTGGTTTTTTTTTAGACTGTTGTCCCAGCTCTCTTCAGGTCATTGACCAGGTCCTGCCGTGTAGTTCTGGGCTGATCCCTCACCTTCCTTTACCTCCCTAATCTTACTACATTTGCACTCACTGCACATATATTTTTATATTGTGTTATTGACTGTACGTTTGTTAATCCCATGTGTAACTCTGTGTTGTTGCTTTTGTCGCACTGCTTTGCTTTCTCTTGGCCATGTCCCAGTTGTAAATGAGAACTTGTACTCAACTGGCCTACCTGCTTAAATAAAGGTGAAATAAAAAGTGAGTGTAGGGGCAATATTTGTTACTTTGTCACTTTGTGATAGGAAAGTATGGGGAATTCACTTATCCTAACCAATTAAACTATAAACAATGGGATTTTCTCGGTCTGGTTAATACATTAAACAGCTTGAAACATTTATTTTTTCCGCAGTGTGAGTTAGGGAGAATTAACACGGAATGTAGACATAACTAGTAACAACTTAGTGTTAGGGTTCCATAATTTAGGGTTTCCATCAAATAAAAAAATCATTGCAGAGTAAATGTGACGTAATGAAGGAATCTCCTCCCTCAAAATACACAGGCATTAAGTATGTTTCTCAACCAAGGAGAGGAGGTAACATTGAGATCCTACTACTACAAAGGGAGGCTTACTGGATATCCTGTCTAAAAACATTGACCCCTAGTGGTCTGAATATTGACTTTGATCTCAGACCTCTTATGAACAATTCTTTCATTCACGAACAAGTCTTATACATTGATATATTCTTTCTACAGATTATTAGCGTAAACCTAAAATGTTCCTCCTGTTGATGATGCATTAAGGTTGAACCAAAATATTACATGTAACAAATGTGAAAATGTGAAATTAAATACGAAACAATGAAATATGTGAAATTGAATTAAACAATTATGTATGTGGATGCTAATATTATGCACAATATTCAATTATGTTTCTATATGACAACAATAGCCTATTATACACTGCTTCCAAAAATAAAGGGAACACTAAAATAATACATCCTAGATCTGAATGAATGAAATATTCTTATTAAAAGATTTTTTCTTTACGTAGTTGAATGTGTGGACAACAAAATCACACAAAAATTATCAATGGAAATCAAATTTATCAACCCATGGAGGTCTGGATTTGGAGTCACTCAAAATTAAAGTGGAAAACCACACTACAGGCTTATCCAACTTTGATGTAATGTCCTTAAAACAAGTCAAAATGAGGCTCAGTAGTGTGTGTGGCCTCCACGTGCCTGTATGACCTTCCTACAACGCCTGGGCATGCTCCTGATGAGGTGGCGGATGGTCTCCTGAGGGATCTCCTCCCAGACCTGGACTAAAGCATCCGCCAACTCCTGGACAGTCTGTGGTGCAACGTGGCGTTGGTGGATGGAGCGAGACATGATGTCCCAGATGTGCTCAATTGGATTCAGGTCTGGGGAACGGGCGGGCCAGTCCATAGCATCAATGCCTTCCTCTTGCAGGAACTGCTGACACACTCCAGCCACATGAGGTCTAGCATTGTCTTGCATTAGGAGGAACCCAGGGCCAACCGCACCAGCATATGATCTCACAAGGGGTCTGAGGATCTTATCTGTGAAGAGCACAGGGCGCCAGTGGTGAATTTGCCAATCTTGGTGTTCTCTGGCAAATGCCAAACGTCCTGCACGGTGTTGGGCTGTAAGCACAACCCCCACCTGTGGACGTCGGGCCCTCATACCACCCTCATGGAGTCTGTTTCTGACTATTTGAGCAGACACATGCACACTTGTGGCCTGCTGGAGGTCATTTTGCAGGGCTCTGGCAGTGCTCCTCCTGCTCCTCCTGATGTACTGGCCTGTCTCCTGATAGTGCCTCCATGCTCTGGACACTACACTGACAGACACAGCAAACCTTCTTGCCACAGCTCGCATTGATGTACCATCCTGGATGAGCTGCACTACCTGAGCCACTTGTGTGGGTTGTAGACTCCGTCTCATGCTACCACTAGAGTGAAAGCAGCATTCAAAAGTGACCAAAACATCAGCCAGGAAGCATAGGAACTGAGAAATGGTCTGTGGTCACCCCCTGCAGAACCACTCCTTTATTGGGGGTGTCTTGCTAATTGCCTATAATATCCACCTGTTGTCTATTCCATTTGCACAACAGCATGTGACATTTATTGTCAATCAGTGTTGCTTCCTAAGTGGACAGTTTGATTTCACAGAAGTGTGATTGACTTGGAGTTACATTGTGTTGTTTAAGTGTTCCCTTTATTTTTTTTGAGCAGTGTATTTAATATGCCATAAACTATTGTTTTTTTAACAGTTTCACTAATCTATTCTAATTGCCTTAATCATTATGACACACCCCTCACTATTGTCATTGGTTGCACTAATTGCACTGTTTGTCTACATAACCTGGTTAAAGTATTCATGACATTACCCTGAAGAAGGCACAGTGATGCCGAAACGTTGGTAAATACCCAATAAATTACTGGGAGTTTATATATGGAGTGTGCGACTCTCTTTATTTTGATAGTTTATGTCGCAACGAAAAATATAATCTGTTGCCAGATCTGTTTCCAGATCAATGAATGTCGATTCAACTTGTTGACTGCTAAATCCCCTTTGCGCATGTGAAATATTTGAAACACTTGGATGAACTTTTAGGCTATTTTCTGGTAATTGTGTCGTTATTATGTGCCAGATGTTAAGACAACAAACCATTATAATTGTGTTGTTTGCGGGATTTACTAGTAATTTCAATAGCATTGGGTCCATGTTACTGCTGACTGAATTTAAGTTGTGGGCAGAAAGAGGCTCAGGTATTGTGAACTATTTTAACTCACATCGAAATGCATATTTTCCCTCAGGAATTGGCTGATATATTTTGTGGATTTGGTGCATTATATGTTAATCTTATAATAATAGACGTTTAATGAGTGTGAAGCAGAAAGGAAATATCCAACAGAGGTTGGTATTAAAAATATAGAGTAATATTGTTATGTTAGACTACAATGAAAACATTGTCTTCTAGTAAGGAGAGAACAATCATGGTTTGGATTCTTTCATTTTCTTAACCTTACGATGGGTGAAAGTGACAAAGACATTGATAAGGAGGGTTGATGTAAACTTAAATGAGTGTTAGCCATTTTGCGCGCACACACACACACACACACACACACACACACACACACACACACACACCTCACTCCCCTTCTTGGCTTCCATGGAATCCCCACAGGAACCTTTCCCAAATAAAACCTTTCCCCCACGGGAACCACACCTGTTGGCATCCCCACGGGAACCTTTCCCCTACGGGAACCACACCTGTTGGCATTCTCACAAACAATCACAACATTGTTTCAATAATATATAGAACTTTTCTCACAGCTCTGGTATATAAAGCTTCTTTGAGGCTTTTCTCACAATTCATTCTGTGGCAGCACAATGACCAAAGAATATACTGTATGTGAGGCTCTTGATCATATCTTTGATCATAACACCGGTGAGGAGGAGAGAGATGTTGTTAAACTTTGACACAAAGTAGTCTGTGATAAATAGCACAATAATGTTTTATCTGAGTATTTGTTATAGTCAAAATAATCCATACGTTATGCTTTTATTACTCAACGAGTTGTTTGAGCTCAGGTCAATGAGGCCTAAAGGCCATAAACAGCAAATAAAAGTTAAAAACATGTCATTTTCAACTTAAGTTGATAAAAAGATGTAACACAACATTAGGTGATAATATTTGTATTATTATGGATTTATAATCAGCTATAATGGGGCGGTCATTTTGGACCGGGAACACAGAATGAATTAACATGAAACGAACAGAATAGAAGGGTTAAGGTAACTTGTAATACTGATTTGAAGGTCCTCTGAGGTTTAGAATGTATGTTTTCACACCTTGAGTGATATGTAGGAGTGTATTGAGTGATATGTAGGAGTGTATTGAGTGATATGTAGGAGTGTATTGAGTGATATGTAGGAGTGTATTGAGTGATATGTAGGAGTGTATCAAGTGATATATGAAGGAGTGTATTGTTGCGTTTGTTTTTGTTTCAATACTAATCTCACCAGATTGGGTCTGCTGGATGATCGAGATTACTCCCTAAGGATTAGTCCTCTGACTTCCTGACCTTGAGACTCTGCGATGAGGTTGACAGTGTGATGGGGAGTATAAGCCAATTTGAAAAAATTGTTTCAATAGAATGTGTTATTCTCTTTCACATATGTTTAGGCATTGCTATTTAGAATCATTTGTAGAAGTACACATTTGTAGTATAGTCAATGTTTGTCTGGATTTCCTGAATCAGAAATGATCTGAGCTAAACTGTTGTTCTGTTATCGTGAAAAGTGACGTCAGATGGTGTCTTGACGCATAGCAGGGATAATTTGCCCGAGAACGTGTGTGAACCTCAAAACCCCCTCTAAACGGCTGAAGAAGAGTGACAAAGGTGTTCAATACAGCCCTGTCCCCCCCACTGCTACCGAAAGAGACGTGAGTCCGAGCCAGAAACCGGTGTACAGCATCCAATCGAAGCAATCAACTGATTTTTCTCTCATGCTTTTTCACTCAGGAGTGTAAGCATGGAGAGAGATCTGTTCCAAAACATATCTTATGTTGCTGGTATACTGGTTGACATATGGACCAGACATAATGGGTGGTGAAGGTGGTGGCGGCCCAGGTGAGACATTATCATTGGCCATCCACTTTGAACTATGAAGCTATCTGAAGAAGAACCAATGAAGACACCGGGAGGAGGAGGGGGGAGGTCAACCGTGCCTGTAATTATTTATTTGGGGTGTCAGGTTGATTGTGGGGGTCTGCACCCTGCAAAATGTATAATTATTTTAGACTAAGAATGGATTGAGATACCGATCTGTCATTAACATGCCGCTCACGGCAGTGAAAGACAGGGATACAGGGGGTCTGTAATGTAAAACAAAGTTAATACTGGTAATAAGTAGTACAAACTATCTATATATGATCCCGTTTGTAAATGTACAATCTAACTATATTAGTGTGTGCTAAGTTGACTATGTTATCATAATTCTAATGTTAAAGAGCATCAATACACATGGCTTTCTGGATGATACAGTACAATTGACTTGAGCATGTTTTAACTATGTTTATAACTATGTAAGTGGACTAGCAGTAGCGAGTAACGTGCTATGGATTAGATAGATTGATTTATTGTGCAACATGTATTTGTAGCCAGAGGCTAAGTAGATACGGGGACAGAATATTTTGCATAAGAGTGTGCCAAATGATAGGTGACCATTGCTGTACATTCATACCCCTGGGTGAGGGTAACTTTACTATTGTAGTGGAACATCTGAAAGAGCTCAGTGGTGATTGGAATCTGTTTGGATGGGTTCAGTCATTATTTGGTGTTATGGGAGCTGTAATATTTCATTGGTTGATTTACTGGCTTAGTTATATATTTTTTTACAATAATGCTGATTAATAATGCTGTTAAGAAATTGTGCAGCAAAGCCGTTGAGACTATCCTTGCCATGCCATTACTGACCCCTGAAGGAGACGCCTCAGAGCCCTATTTACCTGATTTATTTCCTATGTCTGATTACATGTCTGATAAGGACTATGATAATCCATAGCACCAAGGTTAAAACATAAAGTTAATGGTGCAGCATGTCCATAGGCCATGCTCACGGCGGGAGTTATGTGAATGGTGCTCCCAAGGTAGAGTTAAGGGCCTATCGTCACGGTGACCCTGTGGCAATACGGACAGTGGTGATGAAGTATGTACTGATGTTTGAATTCATTTGAAGAGTTGAAACTCAATGACAACGGAGGTCATTTACAATTGTACTGTATTACGTGTAAGAAAGTATTCGATATGTTTTGTATTTGTATTTGTCATTTTTATGGATCCCCATTACTCTTCCTGGGGTCCAGCAAAATGAAGGCAGTTTATACAATCCAATACATTCACAGATTTCCAAAACAAACTGTGTGCCCTCGGGCCCCTACTCCACATACCTACAGTACTAAATCCATGCGTATGTATAGTGCGTATGCTATCGTGTGTGTGTGTGTGCCAATGTTTGTGTTGCTTCACAGTCCCCTCTGTTCCATAAGGTGTTTTTTATCTGTTTATTAAATCAAATTTTACTGCTTGTTGTCATGGCTCTATGTAGTACTGTGGAATAGAGTTCCTTGTTGTCATGGCTCTATGTAGTACTGTGGAATAGAGTTCCATGTAGTCATGGCTCTATGTAGTACTGTGGAATAGAGTTCCTTGTTGTCATGGCTCTATGTAGTACTGTGGAATAGAGATCCTTGTTGTCATGGCTCTATGTAGTACTGTGGAATAGAGTTCCTTGTTGTCATGGCTCTATGTAGTACTGTGGAATAGAGTTCCTTGTTGTCATGGCTCTATGTAGTACTGTGGAATAGAGTTCCATGTTATCATGGCTCTATGTAGTACTGTGGAATAGAGTTCCATGTAGTCATGGCTCTATGTAGTACTGTGGAATAGAGTTCCATGTAGTCATGGCTCTATGTAGTACTGTGGAATAGAGTTCCATGTTGTCATGGCTCTATGTAGTACTGTGGAATAGAGTTCCTTGTTGTCATGGCTACATGTAGTACTGTGGAATAGAGTTCCATGTTGTCATGGCTCTATGTAGTACTGTGGAATAGAGTTCCATGTTGTCATGGCTCTATGTAGTACTGTGGAATAGAGTTCCATGTTGTCATGGCTCTATGTAGTACTGTGGAATAGAGTTCCATGTTGTCATGGCTCTATGTAGTACTGTGGAATAGAGTTCCTTGTTGTCATGGCTCTATGTAGTACTGTGGAATAGAGTTCCATGTTGTCATGGCTCTATGTAGTACAGTGGAATAGAGTTCCTTGTTGTCATGGCTCTATGTAGTACTGTGGAATAGAGTTCCTTGTTGTCATGGCTCTATGTAGTACTGTGGAATAGAGTTCCATGTTGTCATGGCTCTATGTAGTACTGTGGAATAGAGTTCCATGTTGTCATGGCTCTATGTAGTACTGTGGAATAGAGTTCCATGTTGTCATGGCTCTATGTAGTACTGTGGAATAGAGTTCCTTGTTGTCACGGCTCTATGTAGTACTGTGGAATAGAGTTCCTTGTTGTCACGGCTCTATGTAGTACTGTGGAATAGAGTTCCTTGTTGTCATGGCTCTATGTAGTACTGTGGAATAGAGTTCCATGTTGTCATGGCTCTATGTAGTACTGTGGAATAGAGTTCCTTGTTGTCATGGCTCTATGTAGTACTGTGGAATAGAGTTCCTTGTTGTCATGGCTCTATGTAGTACTGTGGAATAGAGTTCCTTGTTGTCATGGCTCTATGTAGTACTGTGGAATAGAGTTCCATGTTGTCATGGCTCTATGTAGTACTGTGGAATAGAGTTCCTTGTTGTCATGGCTCTATGTAGTACTGTGGAATAGAGTTCCATGTAGTCATGGCTCTATGTAGTACTGTGGAATAGAGTTCCTTGTTGTCACGGCTCTATGTAGTACTGTGGAATAGAGTTCCATGTAGTCATGGCTCTATGTAGTACTGTGGAATAGAGTTCCATGTTGTCATGGCTCTATGTAGTACTGTGGAATAGAGTTCCATGTTGTCATGGCTCTATGTAGTACTGTGGAATAGAGTTCCATGTAGTCATGGCTCTATGTAGTACTGTGGAATAGAGTTCCTTGTTGTCATGGCTCTATGTAGTACTGTGGAATAGAGTTCCATGTTGTCATGGCTCTATGTAGTACTGTGGAATAGAGTTCCTTGTTGTCATGGCTCTATGTAGTACTGTGGAATAGAGTTCCTTGTTGTCATGGCTCTATGTAGTACTGTGGAATAGAGTTCCTTGTTGTCACGGCTCTATGTAGTACTGTGGAATAGAGTTCCATGTTGTCATGGCTCTATGTAGTACTGTGGAATAGAGTTCCATGTTGTCATGGCTCTATGTAGTACTGTGGAATAGAGTTCCTTGTAGTCATGGCTCTATGTAGTACTGTGGAATAGAGTTCCTTGTTGTCATGGCTCTATGTAGTACTGTGGAATAGAGTTCCATGTTGTCATGGCTCTATGTAGTACTGTGGAATAGAGTTCCTTGTTGTCATGGCTCTATGTAGTACTGTGGAATAGAGTTCCTTGTTGTCATGGCTCTATGTAGTACTGTGGAATAGAGTTCCTTGTTGTCATGGCTCTATGTAGTACTGTGGAATAGAGTTCCATGTTGTCATGGCTCTATGTAGTACTGTGGAATAGAGTTCCTTGTTGTCATGGCTCTATGTAGTACTGTGGAATAGAGTTCCTTGTTGTCATGGCTCTATGTAGTACTGTGGAATAGAGTTCCATGTTGTCATGGCTCTATATAGTACAGTGGAATAGAGTTCCTTGTTGTCATGGCTCTATGTAGTACTGTGGAATAGAGTTCCTTGTTGTCATGGCTCTATGTAGTACTGTGGAATAGAGTTCCATGTTGTCATGGCTCTATGTAGTACTGTGGAATAGAGTTCCTTGTTGTCATGGCTCTATGTAGTACTGTGGAATAGAGTTCTATGTAGTCATGGCTCTATGTAGTACTGTGGAATAGAGTTCCTTGTTGTCATGGCTCTATGTAGTACTGTGGAATAGAGTTCCATGTTGTCATGGCTCTATGTAGTACTGTGGAATAGAGTTCCATGTAGTCATGGCTCTATGTAGTACTGTGGAATAGAGTTCCTTGTTGTCATGGCTCTATGTAGTACTGTGGAATAGAGTTCCTTGTTGTCATGGCTCTATGTAGTACTGTGGAATAGAGTTCCATGTTGTCATGGCTCTATGTAGTACTGTGGAATAGAGTTCCATGTTGTCATGGCTCTATGTAGTACTGTGGAATAGAGTTCCATGTTGTCATGGCTCTATGTAGTACTGTGGAATAGAGTTCCTTGTTGTCATGGCTCTATGTAGTACTGTGGAATAGAGTTCCTTGTTGTCATGGCTCTATGTAGTACTGTGGAATAGAGTTCCATGTTGTCATGGCTCTATGTAGTACTGTGGAATAGAGTTCCTTGTTGTCATGGCTCTATGTAGTACTGTGGAATAGAGTTCCTTGTTGTCATGGCTCTATGTAGTACTGTGGAATAGAGTTCCATGTTGTCATGGCTCTATGTAGTACTGGGGAATAGAGTTCCATGTTGTCATGGCTCTATGTAGTACTGTGGAATAGAGTTCCTTGTTGTCATGGCTCTATGTAGTACTGTGGAATAGAGGTCCATGTTGTCATGGCTCTATGTAGTACTGTGGAATAGAGTTCCTTGTTGTCATGGCTCTATGTAGTACTGTGGAATAGAGTTCCATGTTGTCATGGCTCTATGTAGTACTGTGGAATAGAGTTCCATGTTGTCATGGCTCTATGTAGTACTGTGGAATAGAGTTCCATGTTGTCATGGCTCTATGTAGTACTGTGGAATAGAGTTCCATGTTGTCATGGCTCTATGTAGTACTGTGGAATAGAGTTCCTTGTTGTCATGGCTCTATGTAGTACTGTGGAATAGAGTTCCATGTAGTCATGGCTCTATGTAGTACTGTGGAATAGAGTTCCATGTTGTCATGGCTCTATGTAGTACTGTGGAATAGAGTTCCATGTTGTCATGGCTCTATGTAGTACTGTGGAATAGAGTTCCTTGTTGTCATGGCTCTATGTAGTACTGTGGAATAGAGTTCCATGTTGTCATGGCTCTATGTAGTACTGTGGAATAGAGTTCCATGTTGTCATGGCTCTATGTAGTACTGTGGAATAGAGTTCCATGTAGTCATGGCTCTATGTAGTACTGTGGAATAGAGTTCCTTGTTGTCATGGCTCTATGTAGTACTGTGGAATAGAGTTCCATGTTGTCATGGCTCTATGTAGTACTGTGGAATAGAGTTCCATGTAGTCATGGCTCTATGTAGTACTGTGGAATAGAGTTCCTTGTTGTCATGGCTCTATGTAGTACTGTGGAATAGAGTTCCTTGTTGTCATGGCTCTATGTAGTACTGTGGAATAGAGTTCCATGTTGTCATGGCTCTATGTAGTACTGTGGAATAGAGTTCCTTGTTGTCATGGCTCTATGTAGTACTGTGGAATAGAGTTCCATGTAGTCATGGCTCTATGTAGTACTGTGGAATAGAGTTCCATGTTGTCATGGCTCTATGTAGTACTGTGGAATAGAGTTCCATGTTGTCATGGCTCTATGTAGTACTGTGGAATAGAGTTCCATGTTGTCATGGCTCTATGTAGTACTGTGGAATAGAGTTCCATGTTGTCATGGCTCTATGTAGTACTGTGGAATAGAGTTCCTTGTTGTCATGGCTCTATGTAGTACTGTGGAATAGAGTTCCTTGTTGTCATGGCTCTATGTAGTACTGTGGAATAGAGTTCCATGTTGTCATGGCTCTATGTAGTACTGTGGAATAGAGTTCCATGTTGTCATGGCTCTATGTAGTACTGTGGAATAGAGTTCCTTGTTGTCATGGCTCTATGTAGTACTGTGGAATAGAGTTCCTTGTTGTCATGGCTCTATGTAGTACTGTGGAATAGAGTTCCATGTTGTCATGGCTCTATGTAGTACTGTGGAATAGAGTTCCTTGTTGTCATGGCTCTATGTAGTACTGTGGAATAGAGTTCCTTGTTGTCATGGCTCTATGTAGTACTGTGGAATAGAGTTCCATGTTGTCATGGCTCTATGTAGTACTGGGGAATAGAGTTCCATGTTGTCATGGCTCTATGTAGTACTGTGGAATAGAGTTCCTTGTTGTCATGGCTCTATGTAGTACTGTGGAATAGAGTTCCATGTTGTCATGGCTCTATGTAGTACTGTGGAATAGAGTTCCTTGTTGTCATGGCTCTATGTAGTACTGTGGAATAGAGTTCCATGTTGTCATGGCTCTATGTAGTACTGTGGAATAGAGTTCCATGTTGTCATGGCTCTATGTAGTACTGTGGAATAGAGTTCCATGTTGTCATGGCTCTATGTAGTACTGTGGAATAGAGTTCCATGTTGTCATGGCTCTATGTAGTACTGTGGAATAGAGTTCCTTGTTGTCATGGCTCTATGTAGTACTGTGGAATAGAGTTCCATGTAGTCATGGCTCTATGTAGTACTGTGGAATAGAGTTCCATGTTGTCATGGCTCTATGTAGTACTGTGGAATAGAGTTCCATGTTGTCATGGCTCTATGTAGTACTGTGGAATAGAGTTCCTTGTTGTCATGGCTCTATGTAGTACTGTGGAATAGAGTTCCATGTTGTCATGGCTCTATGTAGTACTGTGGAATAGAGTTCCATGTTGTCATGGCTCTATGTAGTACTGTGGAATAGAGTTCCATGTAGTCATGGCTCTATGTAGTACTGTGGAATAGAGTTCCTTGTTGTCATGGCTCTATGTAGTACTGTGGAATAGAGTTCCATGTTGTCATGGCTCTATGTAGTACTGTGGAATAGAGTTCCATGTAGTCATGGCTCTATGTAGTACTGTGGAATAGAGTTCCTTGTTGTCATGGGTCTATGTAGTACTGTGGAATAGAGTTCCTTGTTGTCATGGCTCTATGTAGTACTGTGGAATAGAGTTCCATGTTGTCATGGCTCTATGTAGTACTGTGGAATAGAGTTCCTTGTTGTCATGGCTCTATGTAGTACTGTGGAATAGAGTTCCATGTAGTCATGGCTCTATGTAGTACTGTGGAATAGAGTTCCATGTTGTCATGGCTCTATGTAGTACTGTGGAATAGAGTTCCATGTTGTCATGGCTCTATGTAGTACTGTGGAATAGAGTTCCATGTTGTCATGGCTCTATGTAGTACTGTGGAATAGAGTTCCTTGTTGTCATGGCTCTATGTAGTACTGTGGAATAGAGTTCCATGTTGTCATGGCTCTATGTAGTACTGTGGAATAGAGTTCCATGTAGTCATGGCTCTACGTAGTACTGTGGAATAGAGTTCCTTGTTGTCATGGCTCTATGTAGTACTGTGGAATAGAGTTCCATGTTGTCATGGCTCTATGTAGTACTGTGGTATAGAGTTCCTTGTTGTCATGGCTCTATGTAGTACTGTGGAATAGAGTTCCATGTTGTCATGGCTCTATGTAGTACTGTGGAATAGAGTTCCTTGTTGTCATGGCTCTATGTAGTACTGTGGAATAGAGTTCCTTGTTGTCATGGCTCTATGTAGTACTGTGGAATAGAGTTCCTTGTTGTCATGGCTCTATGTAGTACTGTGGAATAGAGTTCCATGTAGTCATGGCTCTATGTAGTACTGTGGAATAGAGTTCCATGTTGTCATGGCTCTATGTAGTACTGTGGAATAGAGTTCCATGTAGTCATGGCTCTATGTAGTACTGTGGAATAGAGTTCCTTGTTGTCATGGCTCTATGTAGTACTGTGGAATAGAGTTCCTTGTTGTCATGGCTCTATGTAGTACTGTGGAATAGAGTTCCATGTTGTCATGGCTCTATGTAGTACTGTGGAATAGAGTTCCATGTAGTCATGGCTCTATGTAGTACTGTGGAATAGAGTTCCATGTTGTCACGGCTCTATGTAGTACTGTGGAATAGAGTTCCTTGTTGTCATGGCTCTATGTAGTACTGTGGAATAGAGTTCCATGTTGTCATGGCTCTATGTAGTACTGTGGAATAGAGTTCCATGTTGTCATGGCTCTATGTAGTACTGTGGAATAGAGTTCCATGTTGTCATGGCTCTATGTAGTACTGTGGAATAGAGTTCCATGTAGTCATGGCTCTATGTAGTACTGTGGAATAGAGTTCCATGTAGTCATGGCTCTATGTAGTACTGTGGAATAGAGTTCCTTGTTGTCATGGCTCTATGTAGTACTGTGGAATAGAGTTCCATGTAGTCATGGCTCTATGTAGTACTGTGGAATAGAGTTCCTTGTTGTCATGGCTCTATGTAGTACTGTGGAATAGAGTTCCTTGTTGTCATGGCTCTATGTAGTACTGTGGAATAGAGTTCCATGTTGTCATGGCTCTATGTAGTACTGTGGAATAGAGTTCCTTGTTGTCATGGCTCTATGTAGTACTGTGGAATAGAGTTCCTTGTTGTCATGGCTCTATGTAGTACTGTGGAATAGAGTTCCATGTAGTCATGGCTCTATGTAGTACTGTGGAATAGAGTTCCATGTAGTCATGGCTCTACGTAGTACTGTGGAATAGAGTTCCATGTTGTCATGGCTCTATGTAGTACTGTGGAATAGAGTTCCATGTTGTCATGGCTCTATGTAGTACTGTGGAATAGAGTTCCATGTAGTCATGGCTCTATGTAGTACTGTGGAATAGAGTTCCTTGTTGTCATGGCTCTATGTAGTACTGTGGAATAGAGTTCCATGTTGTCATGGCTCTATGTAGTACTGTGGAATAGAGTTCCATGTTGTCATGGCTCTATGTAGTACTGTGGAATAGAGTTCCTTGTTGTCATGGCTCTATGTAGTACTGTGGAATAGAGTTCCTTGTTGTCATGGCTCTATGTAGTACTGTGGAATAGAGTTCCTTGTTGTCATGGCTCTATGTAGTACTGTGGAATAGAGTTCCTTGTTGTCATGGCTCTATGTAGTACTGTGGAATAGAGTTCCTTGTTGTCATGGCTCTATGTAGTACTGTGGAATAGAGTTCCTTGTTGTCATGGCTCTATGTAGTACTGTGGAATAGAGTTCCTTGTTGTCATGGCTCTATGTAGTACTGTGGAATAGAGTTCCATGTAGTCATGGCTCTATGTAGTACTGTGGAATAGAGTTCCATGTTGTCATGGCTCTATGTAGTACTGTGGAATAGAGTTCCATGTAGTCATGGCTCTATGTAGTACTGTGGAATAGAGTTCCTTGTTGTCATGGCTCTATGTAGTACTGTGGAATAGAGTTCCTTGTTGTCATGGCTCTATGTAGTACTGTGGAATAGAGTTCCATGTAGTCATGGCTCTATGTAGTACTGTGGAATAGAGTTCCATGTTGTCATGGCTCTATGTAGTACTGTGGAATAGAGTTCCTTGTTGTCATGGCTCTATGTAGTACTGTGGAATAGAGTTCCATGTAGTCATGGCTCTATGTAGTACTGTGGAATAGAGTTCCATGTTGTCATGGCTCTATGTAGTACTGTGGAATAGAGTTCCATGTTGTCATGGCTCTATGTAGTACTGTGGAATAGAGTTCCATGTAGTCATGGCTCTATGTAGTACTGTGGAATAGAGTTCCATGTTGTCATGGCTCTATGTAGTACTGTGGAATAGAGTTCCATGTAGTCATGGCTCTATGTAGTACTGTGGAATAGAGTTCCATGTAGTCATGGCTCTATGTAGTACTGTGGAATAGAGTTCCTTGTTGTCATGGCTCTATGTAGTACTGTGGAATAGAGTTCCATGTTGTCATGGCTCTATGTAGTACTGTGGAATAGAGTTCCTTGTTGTCATGGCTCTATGTAGTACTGTGGAATAGAGTTCCATGTTGTCATGGCTCTATGTAGTACTGTGGAATAGAGTTCCATGTTGTCATGGCTCTATGTAGTACTGGGGAATAGAGTTCCATGTTGTCATGGCTCTATGTAGTACTGTGGAATAGAGTTCCATGTTGTCATGGCTCTATGTAGTACTGTGGAATAGAGTTCCATGTTGTCATGGCTCTATGTAGTACTGTGGAATAGAGTTCCTTGTTGTCATGGCTCTATGTAGTACTGTGGAATAGAGTTCCTTGTTGTCATGGCTCTATGTAGTACTGTGGAATAGAGTTCCTTGTTGTCATGGCTCTATGTAGTACTGTGGAATAGAGTTCCTTGTTGTCATGGCTCTATGTAGTACTGTGGAATAGAGTTCCATGTTGTCATGGCTCTATGTAGTACTGTGGAATAGAGTTCCATGTTGTCATGGCTCTATGTAGTACTGTGGAATAGAGTTCCTTGTTGTCATGGCTCTATGTAGTACTGTGGAATAGAGTTCCATGTAGTCATGGCTCTATGTAGTACTGTGGAATAGAGTTCCTTGTTGTCATGGCTCTATGTAGTACTGTGGAATAGAGTTCCTTGTTGTCATGGCTCTATGTAGTACTGTGGAATAGAGTTCCTTGTTGTCATGGCTCTATGTAGTACTGTGGAATAGAGTTCCTTGTTGTCATGGCTCTATGTAGTACTGTGGAATAGAGTTCCTTGTTGTCATGGCTCTATGTAGTACTGTGGAATAGAGTTCCTTGTTGTCATGGCTCTATGTAGTACTGTGGAATAGAGTTCCTTGTTGTCATGGCTCTATGTAGTACTGTGGAATAGAGTTCCATGTAGTCATGGCTCTATGTAGTACTGTGGAATAGAGTTCCTTGTTGTCATGGCTCTATGTAGTACTGTGGAATAGAGTTCCTTGTTGTCATGGCTCTATGTAGTACTGTGGAATAGAGTTCCTTGTTGTCATGGCTCTATGTAGTACTGTGGAATAGAGTTCCTTGTTGTCATGGCTCTATGTAGTACTGTGGAATAGAGTTCCATGTTGTCATGGCTCTATGTAGTACTGTGGAATAGAGTTCCATGTTGTCATGGCTCTATGTAGTACTGTGGAATAGAGTTCCTTGTTGTCATGGCTCTATGTAGTACTGTGGAATAGAGTTCCTTGTTGTCATGGCTCTATGTAGTACTGTGGAATAGAGTTCCTTGTTGTCATGGCTCTATGTAGTACTGTGGAATAGAGTTCCTTGTTGTCATGGCTCTATGTAGTACTGTGGAATAGAGTTCCATGTAGTCATGGCTCTATGTAGTACTGTGGAATAGAGTTCCTTGTTGTCATGGCTCTATGTAGTACTGTGGAATAGAGTTCCTTGTTGTCATGGCTCTATGTAGTACTGTGGAATAGAGTTCCTTGTTGTCATGGCTCTATGTAGTACTGTGGAATAGAGTTCCTTGTTGTCATGGCTCTATGTAGTACTGTGGAATAGAGTTCCATGTTGTCATGGCTCTATGTAGTACTGTGGAATAGAGTTCCATGTTGTCATGGCTCTATGTAGTACTGTGGAATAGAGTTCCTTGTTGTCATGGCTCTATGTAGTACTGTGGAATAGAGTTCCTTGTTGTCATGGCTCTATGTAGTACTGTGGAATAGAGTTCCTTGTTGTCATGGCTCTATGTAGTACTGTGGAATAGAGTTCCATGTTGTCATGGCTCTATGTAGTACTGTGGAATAGAGTTCCATGTTGTCATGGCTCTATGTAGTACTGTGGAATAGAGTTCCATGTTGTCATGGCTCTATGTAGTACTGTGGAATAGAGTTCCTTGTTGTCATGGCTCTATGTAGTACTGTGGAATAGAGTTCCTTGTTGTCATGGCTCTATGTAGTACTGTGGAATAGAGTTCCTTGTTGTCATGGCTCTATGTAGTACTGTGGAATAGAGTTCCTTGTTGTCATGGCTCTATGTAGTACTGTGGAATAGAGTTCCATGTTGTCATGGCTCTATGTAGTACTGTGGAATAGAGTTCCATGTTGTCATGGCTCTATGTAGTACTGTGGAATAGAGTTCCATGTAGTCATGGCTCTATGTAGTACTGTGGAATAGAGTTCCATGTTGTCATGGCTCTATGTAGTACTGTGGAATAGAGTTCCTTGTTGTCATGGCTCTATGTAGTACTGTGGAATAGAGTTCCATGTAGTCATGGCTCTATGTAGTACTGTGGAATAGAGTTCCTTGTTGTCATGGCTCTATGTAGTACTGTGGAATAGAGTTCCTTGTTGTCATGGCTCTATGTAGTACTGTGGAATAGAGTTCCTTGTTGTCATGGCTCTATGTAGTACTGTGGAATAGAGTTCCTTGTTGTCATGGCTCTATGTAGTACTGTGGAATAGAGTTGCATGTTGTCATGGCTCTATGTAGTACTGTGGAATAGAGTTCCATGTTGTCATGGCTCTATGTAGTACTGTGGAATAGAGTTCCTTGTTGTCATGGCTCTATGTAGTACTGTGGAATAGAGTTCCTTGTTGTCATGGCTCTATGTAGTACTGTGGAATAGAGTTCCTTGTTGTCATGGCTCTATGTAGTACTGTGGAATAGAGTTCCTTGTTGTCATGGCTCTATGTAGTACTGTGGAATAGAGTTCCATGTAGTCATGGCTCTATGTAGTACTGTGGAATAGAGTTCCTTGTTGTCATGGCTCTATGTAGTACTGTGGAATAGAGTTCCTTGTTGTCATGGCTCTATGTAGTACTGTGGAATAGAGTTCCTTGTTGTCATGGCTCTATGTAGTACTGTGGAATAGAGTTCCTTGTTGTCATGGCTCTATGTAGTACTGTGGAATAGAGTTCCATGTTGTCATGGCTCTATGTAGTACTGTGGAATAGAGTTCCTTGTTGTCATGGCTCTATGTAGTACTGTGGAATAGAGTTCCATGTAGTCATGGCTCTATGTAGTACTGTGGAATAGAGTTCCTTGTTGTCATGGCTCTATGTAGTACTGTGGAATAGAGTTCCATGTTGTCATGGCTCTATGTAGTACTGTGGAATAGAGTTCCATGTTGTCATGGCTCTATGTAGTACTGTGGAATAGAGTTCCTTGTTGTCATGGCTCTATGTAGTACTGTGGAATAGAGTTCCTTGTTGTCATGGCTCTATGTAGTACTGTGGAATAGAGTTCCTTGTTGTCATGGCTCTATGTAGTACTGTGGAATAGAGTTCCATGTTGTCATGGCTCTATGTAGTACTGTGGAATAGAGTTCCATGTTGTCATGGCTCTATGTAGTACTGTGGAATAGAGTTCCTTGTTGTCATGGCTCTATGTAGTACTGTGGAATAGAGTTCCATGTTGTCATGGCTCTATGTAGTACTGTGGAATAGAGTTCCATGTTGTCATGGCTCTATGTAGTACTGTGGAATAGAGTTCCATGTAGTCATGGCTCTATGTAGTACTGTGGAATAGAGTTCCATGTTGTCATGGCTCTATGTAGTACTGTGGAATAGAGTTCCTTGTTGTCATGGCTCTATGTAGTACTGTGGAATAGAGTTCCATGTAGTCATGGCTCTATGTAGTACTGTGGAATAGAGTTCCTTGTTGTCATGGCTCTATGTAGTACTGTGGAATAGAGTTCCTTGTTGTCATGGCTCTATGTAGTACTGTGGAATAGAGTTCCTTGTTGTCATGGCTCTATGTAGTACTGTGGAATAGAGTTCCTTGTTGTCATGGCTCTATGTAGTACTGTGGAATAGAGTTCCTTGTTGTCATGGCTCTATGTAGTACTGTGGAATAGAGTTCCTTGTTGTCATGGCTCTATGTAGTACTGTGGAATAGAGTTCCATGTAGTCATGGCTCTATGTAGTACTGTGGAATAGAGTTCCTTGTTGTCATGGCTCTATGTAGTACTGTGGAATAGAGTTCCATGTTGTCATGGCTCTATGTAGTACTGTGGAATAGAGTTCCATGTTGTCATGGCTCTATGTAGTACTGTGGAATAGAGTTCCTTGTTGTCATGGCTCTATGTAGTACTGTGGAATAGAGTTCCTTGTTGTCATGGCTCTATGTAGTACTGTGGAATAGAGTTCCTTGTTGTCATGGCTCTATGTAGTACTGTGGAATAGAGTTCCATGTTGTCATGGCTCTATGTAGTACTGTGGAATAGAGTTCCATGTTGTCATGGCTCTATGTAGTACTGTGGAATAGAGTTCCATGTTGTCATGGCTCTATGTAGTACTGTGGAATAGAGTTCCTTGTTGTCATGGCTCTATGTAGTACTGTGTAATAGAGTTCCTTGTTGTCATGGCTCTATGTAGTACTGTGGAATAGAGTTCCTTGTTGTCATGGCTCTATGTAGTACTGTGGAATAGAGTTCCTTGTTGTCATGGCTCTATGTAGTACTGTGGAATAGAGTTCCATGTTGTCATGGCTCTATGTAGTACTGTGGAATAGAGTTCCATGTTGTCATGGCTCTATGTAGTACTGTGGAATAGAGTTCCATGTAGTCATGGCTCTATGTAGTACTGTGGAATAGAGTTCCATGTTGTCATGGCTCTATGTAGTACTGTGGAATAGAGTTCCTTGTTGTCATGGCTCTATGTAGTACTGTGGAATAGAGTTCCATGTAGTCATGGCTCTATGTAGTACTGTGGAATAGAGTTCCTTGTTGTCATGGCTCTATGTAGTACTGTGGAATAGAGTTCCTTGTTGTCATGGCTCTATGTAGTACTGTGGAATAGAGTTCCTTGTTGTCATGGCTCTATGTAGTACTGTGGAATAGAGTTCCTTGTTGTCATGGCTCTATGTAGTACTGTGGAATAGAGTTCCTTGTTGTCATGGCTCTATGTAGTACTGTGGAATAGAGTTCCTTGTTGTCATGGCTCTATGTAGTACTGTGGAATAGAGTTCCTTGTTGTCATGGCTCTATGTAGTACTGTGGAATAGAGTTCCATGTAGTCATGGCTCTATATAGTACTGTGGAATAGAGTTCCTTGTTGTCATGGCTCTATGTAGTACTGTGGAATAGAGTTCCATGTTGTCATGGCTCTATGTAGTACTGTGGAATAGAGTTCCATGTTGTCATGGCTCTATGTAGTACTGTGGAATAGAGTTCCTTGTTGTCATGGCTCTATGTAGTACTGTGGAATAGAGTTCCTTGTTGTCATGGCTCTATGTAGTACTGTGGAATAGAGTTCCTTGTTGTCATGGCTCTATGTAGTACTGTGGAATAGAGTTCCATGTTGTCATGGCTCTATGTAGTACTGTGGAATAGAGTTCCATGTTGTCATGGCTCTATGTAGTACTGTGGAATAGAGTTCCATGTAGTCATGGCTCTATGTAGTACTGTGGAATAGAGTTCCTTGTTGTCATGGCTCTATGTAGTACTGTGGAATAGAGTTCCATGTTGTCATGGCTCTATGTAGTACTGTGGAATAGAGTTCTATGTAGTCATGGCTCTATGTAGTACTGTGGAATAGAGTTCCATGTTGTCATGGCTCTATGTAGTACTGTGTGCCTCCCAAAGTCTGTTCTGGACTTGGGGACTGTGAAGAGACCTCTTGTGGCATGTCTTTTTGGGTATGCATGGGTGTCCGAGATGTGTGCCAGTAGTTCAAACAGACAGCTCGGTGCATTCATGTCAATACCTCTCATAAATAAAATTAGTGATGAAGTCAATCGCTCCTCCACTTTCAGCCAGGAGAGATTGACATGCATATTATTAATGTTAGCTCTCTGTGTACATCCAAGGCCCAGCCGTGCTGCCCTGTTCTGAGCCAATTGCAATTCTCCTAAGTCCTTTTTTGTGGCACCGAACCACACGACTGAACAGTAGTCAAGGTGCTACAAAACTAGGTCCTGTAGGACCTGCCTTGTTGATAGTGTTGTTAAGAAGGCAGAGCATTGCTTTATTATAGACAGACTTCTCCCCATCTTAGCTACTACTGCATCAATATGCTTTGACCATGACAGTTTACAATCTAGGGTTGAAATAAAAATATATATTTTTAAATAGGTAAGGATAGGCTTCATCTTTGTTCTCTGCTTTCTCAGCCTCAACAGAGAATACATTATTTAGTTTCCAAAAAATCTTTGATTTGAATCCCCGGGCTGACTAGGTGAAAAATCTGCCGATGTGCCATTGAGCAAGGCACTTAACCCTAGTCGCTCTGGATAAGAACGTCTGCTAAATGACTAAAAAGGTAAATCAAACTACAATCCATCCCCAATGGTCCAGCTCTGGCTTCTTGTGAAAGCAAGATAAAGAAAATATAACATGTAATTTTATGCCAGATGAAAGCTGTCAATATCAGGTATTATCCCAAGCCAGATAAAAGCTGTCAATATCAGGTATTATCCCAAGCCAGATGAAAGCTGTCATTATCATCTTCTGTCAGGTATTATGCCACTGTGTGACCAACACAGTTAAAATGGAATGACTGAAAGATTATTCCCTGGGAGCTCTTTGTGTGACTACTACAAATTGGTATGGATTTATTTTCCGTGTGCTCTCTCTCCATGCCCTTTCTACCCCAGCCAGCTCTCACTGGTTCTCTCCTTATAACAGACTCCTGCTGCCATGGAAAGAGAAGGAACAGGTATTAGTCATGGCCACTCAATGGCAACTACCTGTGTTTCCATTCTAATGTGTGATTGTAAAGCCCTAGAATGGAGTCCCACTGGTAGCCTGGGACTCCGCTTGGCAGGGTCTTCCTAATGGGCAGTCCTGTGAGAGATTATAAAACACCCAGATAAAAACCCACAGATGAGTTGCATCACAATAGTCTAAACTGTCCTTCATCTGTCATAGAGGTGAAAGCAATATGGCACAGATTTCAGAGATTTCATAATGTAGACAAAATCAACTTTTTTCACTTAAAGATGAAATATGTAACTTTTTGGGTGAGTCCACCAAATTCACAGAGAAATGTGCATTATAGATCTGTCATTCTCATTCAAAGCAATTCTAAGAAGTGGTAGATCTGTTCTATGTGAGCTATTTTTATGCTTCCCATTCTTAAGTTTTGGTTTTGTACACCAGCTTCAAACACCTGAAGATACAAATGTATTTCACAGCGGTATAGATGGTACAATGATTATCTATGCTTTGCTCCCCCCCAATATGAAAAAGTTAAACAATAACTCTATGATCTACAGCAATACTTTATGTGGACAAACAAAAAATATCAAATACCTAGGATGTTAAAAACAAGTGACAACAAACATATAAAGATACATGTATCCTATTACTGAGAAATATGAAAGCAGATCTAATTAAATGGAATAATCTTCCCATTAATATTATAGGTAGAATAAACCTCTTTAAAATGTCATGGCTGTTTTTCTATTTATTACCCCACTGAAGAACAGTATACTTGGTCATAACAGACTTTATATGTGCAAATAAAATGCATAGAATAAAAATGAATGTTTTTTTAAATGTTATTCATTTTTTACTTAACTATGCAAGTCTGTTAAGAAAAATGTCCTATTTACAATTAATGCCTACACCGGCCAAACCCAGACAACGTTGGGCCAAAATGTGTGCCGTCCTATGGGACTCCCAATCACGGCCGGTTGGGATACAGCCTGGATACAAACCAGGGTGTCTGTAGTGACGCCTCTAGCACTGAGATGCAGTGCCTTAGATCGCTGTGCCACTCGGGGGCCCAAGTTTTAAATCTTCCAAAGTCTGAAGGTGGTTTTAACCTTCCAGACTTGGAATTGTATCAACTTGCTACCCAAGGCTTTACTATATATACAAAAGTATGTGGACACCCCTTCAAATTAGTGGATTTGGCTGCTTCAGCCACACCCGTTGCTGACAGGTGTATAAAATCTAGAACACAGCTATCCAATCTCAATAGACAAAAATTGGCAGTAGAATGGCCTTACTGAACAGCTTAGTTGTTCAACGTTGGCACCGTCATAGGAGGCCACCTTTCCAACAAGTCAGTTCATCAAATTTCTGACCTGCTAGAGCTGCCCCATTCGACTGCCCCGGTCAACAAAAGTGCTGTTACTGTGAAGTGAAAACATTTAGGAGCGAAGCGGTAGGCCATACAAGCTCACAGAACGGGACGGCCAAGTGCTGAAGTGCGTAGCCCGAAAAAATCATCTGCCTCGGTTGTAACACTCACTACCGAGTTCCAAAATGCCTCTGCAAGCAACGTCAGCACAATAACTGTTCTCCAGGAGCTGCATGAAATGGGTTTCCATGGCCGAGCAGCCGCACTTAAGCCTAAGATCCCCATGTGCAAAGCCAAGTGTCGGCTAGAGTGGTGTAAAGCAAATTGCCATTGGACTCTGAAGGAGTGGAAACGTGTTCTCTGGAGTGATGAAGCACGCTTCACCATCTGGCAGTCTGACGGACGAATCTGGGTTTGGCGGATGCCAAGAGAATGCTACCTGCCCAAATGCATAGTGACAACTGTAAAGTTTGGTAGAGAAGGAATAATGGTCTGGGGATGTTTTGGCCTGCACAGATCCCTGACCTCAACCCCATCGAACACCTTTGGGATGAATTGGAACGCCGACTGCGAGCCAGGCCTAATCGCCAAACATCAGTCCCCACCTTACTAATGCTCTTGTGGCTGAATGGAAGTCCCCACAGCAATGTTCCAACATCTAGTGGAAAGCCTTCCCAGAAGAGTGGAGGCTGTTATAGCATCAAAGGGGGGCCAAAATCCATATTAATGTCCATGATTTTGGAATGAGATGTTCGACGAGCAGGTGTACACATACTTTTGGTCATATAGTGTACCATTAATAGCTATTTAGAATTCATCTATAAATTAGCCCACATGGAAAACTAAAGCCATAGAAACACTAAATGGCTTGATAATAGGAAATGTGTTTATTTCCATGACAGCTTTAAAAAGCCATTTTGGGTTGACCAATGTAGTTTGACCAAGTTTTATATCACAAACTTCAATTTGAAATCTTGTGGACATCAGAGCATTCTTGAGGGAATCCTAATTGAGTTCTGAAAGGATATTCCTTTGATAGGTAAGACACACAAATACTTTCAGAACTGACAATCTCTTAAAAAATTAAAGCTATTGGAACTAAGATTGAAATATAACTGATATCGGTAAAAGATATTAGCACGAGATTACAGTTAATGAAAATGTATGCTTAATCCAGTATAAATTAATGTATAGAATGTAAAAAACTAGAGATAAAATTCACACATTTTTCAGCACAATGGCAGAGTCATGTCTTACGTGTAAAAATACTAATTACTCAATATGCCTTCTGGGAATGTTACAAAATGTAAAAGTTATGAGCGGAGTTGGAAAGATGGATGTCAGAGGTATTGCAAAGTAAATTTACTTGTAATTTGTCTGTCTGTATATTTCAAGACATGACAACTTGATGGGTTGGACAATACTATTCTCATCAATTATCTTTTTAAAAAGTATTCTCAAAAACGGGAAATCAGTCATTCCTCCGTTGCTCACACCATGGGAAGGTCAAATGCTTTATTATCAAAAAATTGAAAGAGCGTGTGCAATGGAGAGAAACAAAATGGTAGCACTTGAGGCCATGTGGCTGAAGGATGCTGGAGATGGAGCTAGTGGATCTGGGCACGTGTGAGGTAGGCATGTTTGTATAGTGTAGTCATTTGTACAGTATGTGTATGTTTTTGTATTGTGTATAAGATATCAAATAAAATCGTATAAAGAAGAATGAACGTCATGGTTTCCCGAATCATAGTGGGAGGACCACACACCATATCATCACGTGACTCCAAGT
This sequence comes from Oncorhynchus kisutch, assembly GCF_002021735.2. NCBI lineage: Eukaryota > Metazoa > Chordata > Actinopteri > Salmoniformes > Salmonidae > Oncorhynchus > Oncorhynchus kisutch. The sequence goes on along the minus strand of NC_034180.2, from coordinate 49,137,798 downwards.
TTCACTCCATGTGATGGTTATTATATCAATACTTGCCCATAAAGGCGTTTCCACGATCAATTCTAGAAAAAATACCTTTTACCAACACAATTAGATCCCACCATAATGAATAGGCAAATTATCTTTTGGCATTTATAAAATTGTAATGTAACTTCCTTTTTCCATCACAGCTGTCCTGATTTTCTTATTTTAGGTATGACTTTACTCGCATTAAAACTGTGGATGGAAACGGGGTTAGTCCTTCAAAAGCAGAACTCAAGTCAACTATTGTATGAAGAAAGACGGAGTTTGTACATTTTTGTACATTTTTTGTCGGACAGTGGATCTTCGCTGTCGTTCGTCCAGCAATGGTTGACTACCATTTAAAAAGCATTAAATGGTCAGATACAAAATTTCAGTGTGTCAGAGCCCTCAGACCATTGAGATGCACTCAGAGTTTGGCACCCTATTCCCTATTTAGTGTCATGCTTTTTATCAAAGCCATAGGGATTAGGGTGTCACTTGGGACACAACAACAGGTTCAACTAACATGATGGATTTTTATATTACATCAAAATGGCTAAATATCACAAAGCCAGATGAGTTTGAGAAGTACATATTTCAGAAACCCCCATGATACTCTCTTTTCAGTTGGATTGCTTGAATTGTTTACAGGAAGCACAGGAAAATTACAAATGCATAGAGTTTTTACTGATTACTTATGCAGAATGACAAACTATGTAATTCGATGTGACACAGCAGAAGTAAATTTATCTGGAGAAAAATGATGGAAACATTCTGGGTGACAGGTTGACTGTTCTTTCCCATGCCTTTTTGGAGGGTTGTTGTGTTGCCTCTCAAAATGATTTCAGAGTTCCTGATATGGTTTATCAACAATATAATCTATAATTATCCTTAATACCTAATTATGATGAGATGCCCCATCACATCTTCTGAGAGTGGGTGTATATTTGAAAGTGAAAGAGGAAATTTTAAAATCAGGCTCTTTTACATGAAAACATCATCATGTGCATCAGCTTGATATCCCATGCTGATCTGCCACGTGAAATTCATTGAAGTGTTGTTCCTGATCCCCTGTGAATGCCAAGTGTATCGGGAACATATGTCCGGGAAGACAATACTATGCACAAAACTAAACGCAATACTTGAACATACGACAATGACAACATGGTGTGGGTGGTTGTGGTGCATGGGGGATGCCCCAAAACCACTCTCCCCATAATTTCCCTCTAAATTCTATATATTGTTGGCAACACCTTTGTCAATCTCTTCCCCGCTCCACAAATGACGGTATAAATGAGCGTAGTGCGTAGCCTAAAGGTACAGCACCTGACCCCTGGTATTTGCATGACAATGAAGGTACATCATAAGAAAGGCTAACAATGGCCCAGGAATCTGGGGGCTGTTGGAGAGAAGGAAGGAGTGAGTGCTGCAGCTTTTTATAATGGATGCCCTTTTCAGAGTGCAGACCTCGCCCGAGTCCCAAATGGAACCCTAATCACCATATAGTCCCAAACGGCACCCTATTCACACACACATATGCTCGAGCACGCGCGATAACATACGCACTATACATACACATGGATTTAGTACAGTAGACATGTGGTAGTGGTGGAGTAGGGGCCTGAGGGCACACAGTGTGTTGTGAAATCTGTGAATGTATTGTAATGTTTTTAAGATTGTATAAACTGCCCTAATTTTGCTGGACCCCAGGAAGAGTTCATGGGGATCCATAATAAATACAAATACAAATACCATTGAATGTCATTTCCTTTCTGAAAATACAATTACACGTCAAAGGCCACAGTTAATTGAGTGTTCCCCGTATAGCATTGATGTCAGTGAAGTCATGTCATGTCATAAGTAGTTGTATGTTGTAGCCTAATTATAAATTGTCAGTTAAAGCATAACACCAGGATCTCCTTAGGAAGTATTGAGGGATTTCTTTGACCTCAGTCCATGTGAAAACAGTGGAGTAATGAAAAATCTATTCATACGTCACCTTGATTGCCTTTTCATTGAAGTAAGCATTGAAGAGATTTGATTCATGCCCCACTCAGTTAAACACATGTGTAAGTGTAATGGTGAAGGCGGTGGAGATGGAATCACAACACTGCACCAACTGATGTCATTTGTACAGCTCTTTATGGAATTTCACTGGGGATGGTTTTACCTGCTGTGTTGGTCTCCTTCGCATCTTGTGTCCCTCACTTTTATCTGGGCAATGTGTTCACAATAAGATGTTTGGGGTGTATTTGATTGGATGATGTATCATGTTCTGATCTTTGTTCATTAGGGGCAAGCAACTGAAAATGTTTTCATTTTGCAATGGGGGAAAAAAAGTTTCATATTATTGGACAAGTAGAAGGTAATAATTAATGATGATGAATAATAGATTGAATTGATAATTAGATTTTCCAGATGCTCAAAGTGCTTACATGGTTCAAGTCGCTCCCTGTTTCAGTCTGTTTTTCAAGTGGTGCCTACTGATCATGAACCTATCCTGTTTTTACCATTTCAGCACGAGAGACAGAGCCCAGTAAAATAACCAGCTGTGTTGGGGGGGACAAGCACCATTGTCATCAACAAATCTATGGATTTTGGTATAATTATTACCCACTCCTACTGTTTATACCTACTCACTGCATGCGAGTTCAAACCCCCGAGCTGACAAGGTACAAATCTGTCGTTCTGCCCCTGAACAGGCAGTTAACCCACTGTTCCTAGGCCGTCATTGAAAATAAGAATTTGTTCTTAACTGACTTGCCTGGTTAAATAAAGGTAAAATAAAAAAATAAAAAAATCTGTAACTGCATTCATTAGTGAGTGGTATAAATGTTGTCTTTGCAGTGATTCATCATATTACACTGTAGTAGTAGTCAGTAGGGGCGACAGGTAGCCTGGTAGGATAGAGTTAACAGCCCGAGTTACACCAGGAATGCACAATCCCCCCATCAGCGCTCAGACTGTCTGCAAAGGCAGGTCACCAGACATCACAGGCAACAACGTCACCTATGGGCACAAACCCACCATCGCTGGACCAGACAAGACTGGCAAAAAGTGCTCTTCACTGACAAGTTGCGGTTTTGTCTCACCAGGGATGATGGTCGGATTCGCGTTTATCGTCGAAGGAATGAGAGTTACACCGAGGCCTGTACTCTGTAGCGGGATCGATTTGGAGGTGGAGGGTCCGTAATGGTCTGGGGCGGTGTGTCACATCATCATTGGACTGAGCTTGTTATCATTGCAGGCATTCTCAGCTCTGTGCATTACAGGGAAGACATCATCCATGTGGTACCCTTCCTGCAGGCTCATCCTGACATGACCCTCCAGCATGACAATGCCACCAGTCATACTTCTCGTTCTGTGCGTGATTTCCTGCAAGACAGGAATGTCAGTGTTCTGCCATGGCCAGCGAAGAGCCCGGATCTCAATCCCATTGAGCACGTCTGGGACCTGTTGGAACGGAGGGTGAGGGCTAGGGCCATTCCTTCCAGAAATGTCCGGGAACTTGCAGGTGCCTTGGTGGAAGAGTGGGGTAACATCTCACAGCAAGAACTGGCAAATCTGGTGCAGTCCATGAGGAGGAGATGCACTGCAGTACTTAATGCAGCTGGAGGCCACACCAGATACTGACTGTTACTTTAGATTTTGACCCCCCCTTTGTTCAGGGACACATTATTCCATTTCTGTTAGTCACATGTCTGTGGAACTTGTTGAGTTTATGTCTCAGTTGTTGAATCTTGTTATGTTTATATGTACACATATTAAGTTTGCTGAAAATAAATGCAGCTGACAGTGAGAGGACAATTCTTTTTTTTTTGCTGAGTTTAGAATCGTGAGAATCGCAATACGTCATATCGGCACCAAAGTATTGTGATGATATCGTATCATGAGGTCCCTGGAAATAAAACATATTGGATGATTCTGACTTCATCAGTTGCATACCAACGTGACATTTAGATATTCAGAGTTGTGAATTCATTTGCACAAATCAAACTTACATTTAAGCACTGCAAAGTGCATAAGCTATCTGAAAATCTTCTCAGACACCTGGCTGATGGCTTCATGGTAATCAAGACAGACATATTGAGTAGTTGGAGTGGTTTCCAAAGCATCTGTTTATTCAAATTAAGCGTCAGTAAGTATTAGTCTCAGAGTGGCCCAATCCACAGGTCCTTCAATGTTATTTTAATGTTCAACTTTAACATCAAGAGCAACACAACCAACATGCTGCATGACAATCTAAAATGCTATACAATGGTATGTTCATTATCAAGTTCATCCTGTCATAATCTAATAGACAAAACAACATAACAAATTGTTAATTTTATACAACATTTAAAGAAACAAAAATCTACACAATATTACATTTCACATTAACATGTATTAATATTGATTCAAATTGGAGTAGTAGTGTAATGGGACTACAACATTAAACATTTGCTCATCTTGAGGATTATAAATAACTCAATCAAAAATATTTCCATACACATCATCAATGATATTCAATCTCTTGAGCTGCATAAGCTATATGTACAGTAAAGTGTCTTAGGGAAATCTTTCAAACATTTGCTAACAAACTGAACATCTGTCTCATTCACAATCCATTCAGTAAATCCTATTGACACCACAATCCATTCAGTAAATCATATTGACAACACAATTCATTCAGTAAATCATATTGACAACACAATCCATTCAGTAAATCATATTGACAACACAATTCATTCAGTAAATCATATTGACACCACAATGCATTCAGCAAAGCATATTGACACCACAATCTATTCAGTAAAGCATATTGACACCACAATCCATTCAGTAAAGTACACTGATACCACAATTAATTCGGTAAAGCATATTGACACCACAATCCATTTAGTAAAGCATGTTGACACCACAATTAATTCGGTAAAGCATATTGACACCACAATTCATTCAGTAAAGTTTATTGACACCACAATCCATTCAGTAAAGTATATTGACACCACAATTAATTCGGTAAAGCATATTGACACCACAATCCATTTAGTAAAGCATGTTGACACCACAATTAATTCGGTAAAGCATATTGACACCACAATTCATTCAGTAAAGTTTATTGACACCACAATCCATTCAGTAAAGTATATTGACACCACAATTAATTCAGTAAAGCATATTGACACCACAATTAATTCAGTAAAGCATATTGACACCACAATTCATTCAGTAAAGTTTATTGACACCACAATCCATTTAGTAAAGTATACTGACACCACAATCCATTCAGTAAAGCATATCGACATGACAATCCATTCAGTAAAGCCTATTGACATGACAATTTATCCACATTGGGTAGTCCGACCCGAGTTAAAACCTCTTGGAACTCTGGGGGCGGTATTTCATATTTTGGATAAAAAACGTTCCCGTTTTAAACAAGATATTTTGTCACGACAAGATGCTCGACTATGCATATAATTGACAGCTTTGGAAAGAAAACACTCTGACGTTTCCAAAACTGCAAAGATATTGTCTGTGAGTGCAACAGAACTGATGTTACAGGCGAAACCCAGATAAAAATCCAATCAGGAAGTGCCCCATAATTTGAAAGCGCTGCATGCCAATGACTCCTTATATGGCTGTGAATGGGCTACTAATGAGCTTACGTTTTCTACGTATTCCCCAAGGTGTCAACAGCTTTGTGACGTCTTTTTACGCATTTATGTTGAAGAATAGCCGTAAGGGACCACATTGAGCAAGTGGTCACATGTTGGCTCCCGCAGAAAATCAGGCGTAAAGTACAGAGGTAGCCATTATTCCAATTGCTTCTAATGAGAAACCAATTGTCCGACGGATATATTATCGAATAGATATGTGAAAAACACCTTGAGGATTGATTCTAAACCATGTTTGCCATGTTTCTGTCGATATTATGGAGCTAATTCCGGTCGATTTCTCAGCCAAACGTGAAGAACAAACGGAAGCTATTTCGCCTACAAAAATAATATTTTTGGAAAAAAGAAACATTTGCTATCTAACTGGGAGTCTCCTGAGTGAAAACATCCGAAGTTCTTCAAAGGTAAATGATTTAATTTGATTGCTTTTCTTATTTTCGTGAAAATGTTGCCTGCTGCTAGCATGGCATAATGCTATGCTAGCATACTGTTACTGTTACTCCCCTTCAGTTGGTGTAGCCTACATTATCATTATGCTATGCTAGCATGATGCTATGCTAGCATACTGTTACTGTTACTCCCCTTCAGTTGGTGTAGCCTACATTATCATTCCATTTACTGATAGTCCCCTTCAGTTGGTGTAGCCTACATTATCATTCCATTTACTGTTAGTCCCCTTCAGTTGGTATAGCCTACATTATCATTCCATTTACTGTTAGTCCCCTTCAGTTGGTGTAGCCTACATTATCATTCCATGTACTGTTAGTCCCCTTCAGTTGGTGTAGCCTACATTATCATTCCATTTACTGATAGTCCCCTTCAGTTGGTGTAGCCTACATTATCATTCCATTTACTGTTAGTCCCCTTCAGTTGGTATAGCCTACATTATCATTCCATTTACTGTTAGTCCCCTTCAGTTGGTATAGCCTACATTATCATTCCATTTACTGTTAGTCCCCTTCAGTTGGTGTAGCCTACATTATCATTCCATGTACTGTTAGTCCCCTTCAGTTGGTGTAGCCTACATTATCATTCCATTTACTGATAGTCCCCTTCAGTTGGTGTAGTCTACATTATCATTCCATTTACTGTTAGTCCCCTTCAGTTGGTATAGCCTACATTATCATTCCATTTACTGTTAGTCCCCTTCAGTTGGTGTAGCCTACATTATCATTCCATTTACTGTTAGTCCCCTTCAGTTGGTGTAGCCTACATTATCATTCCATTTACTGTTAGTCCCCTTCAGTTGGTGTAGCCTACATTATCATTCCATTTACTGTTAGTCCCCTTCAGTTGGTGTAGCCTACATTATCATTCCATTTACTGTTAGTCCCCTTCAGTTGGTGTAGTCTACATTATCATTCCATTTACTGTTAGTCCCCTTCAGTTGGTGTAGCCTACATTATCATTCCATTTACTGTTAGTCCCCTTCAGTTGGTGTAGCCTACATTATCATTCCATTTACTGTTAGTCCCCTTCAGTTGGTGTAGCCTACATTATAATTCCATTTACTGTTAGTCCCCTTCAGTTGGTGTAGCCTACATTATCATTCCATTTACTGTTAGTCCCCTTCAGTTGGTGTAGCCTACATTATCATTCCATTTACGGTTAGTCCCCTTCAGTTGGTATAGCCTACATTATCATTCCATTTACTGTTAGTCCCCTTCAGTTGGTGTAGCCTACATTATCATTCCATTTACTGTTAGTCCCCTTCAGTTGGTATAGCCTACATTATCATTCCATTTACTGTTAGTCCCCTTCAGTTGGTGTAGCCTACATTATCATTCCATTTACTGTTAGTCCCCTTCAGTTGGTGTAGCCTACATTATCATTCCATTTACTGTTAGTCCCCTTCAGTTGGTGTAGCCTACATTATCATTCCATTTACTGTTAGTCCCCTTCAGTTGGTGTAGCCTACATTATCATTCCATTTACTGTTAGTCCCCTTCAGTTGGTGTAGCCTACATTATCATTCCATTTACTGTTAGTCCCCTTAAGTTGGTGTAGTCTACATTATCATTCCATTTACTGTTAGTCCCCTTCAGTTGGTGCAGCCTACATTATCATTCCATTTACTGTTAGTCCCCTTCAGTTGGTGTAGCCTACATTATCATTCCATTTACTGTTAGTCCCCTTCAGTTGGTGTAGCCTACATTATCATTCCATTTAAATAACATTGTTTTGTTTACCTTAATTTGCTTCCTTTGTAAACGCCATCACGGCCGTGTGGTTGTTGCTGAGTATCATTAGCAACAGTTGATAATATTATTTTTTAAAGATAGTGCAGGTGCAGGTAATAGACGAGGGTATAGCCTACTATTGTACACAATTCTCCCTATTAGAATTCTATGTACACTAATCTTACACCATTACCTTGGGTTATTAAAGAGCGCAATGTGGACTTTTTCTGAATTAATCAAACCACCTTTTTCTTTCTTTCGTGCATAAAAGCTCTCCAAACCTGTTTTTTATGATTCAGGCATTTTTTTCCTAAACCTAAATAATCTTCAAGATCAGAGTATTTTTTAAATCGACCAATTTGTACTGAAACGGAGACGAATACACATATATTTAGATGTCTGTCTTTCATTGATCATTAATATTATGAACCCGTTCTCTCGATATATTCTAGTGAGTCTGTCGACCGAAATTCTAACTAAAAGGTACACCGTATTTAAATGTACTGTAAACCCTACTGAATGAAAACTCGACAAGAAAATCCACTCACAATTCAATCAGTAAAGCATACTGACACCACAATCTATTCAGTAAAGCATATTGACACCACAATTCATTCAGTAAAGCATATTGACACCACAATCCATTCAGTAAAGCATATTGACACCACAATCTATTCAGTAAAGCATATTGACACCACAATCTATTCAGAAAAGAATACTGACACCATAATCTATTCATAAAAGAATACTGACACCACAATCCTTTCAGTAAAGCATACTGACACCACAATCTATTCAATATGTCATATTGACACCATAATCTATTCAGTAAAGCATATTGACACCACAATCTATTCAGTAAAGCATATTGACACCACAATCCATTCAGTAAAGCATATTGACACCACAATATATTCAGTAAAGCATATTGACACCACAATCCATTCAGTAAAGCATATTGACACCACAATCTATTCAGTAAAGCATATTGACACCACAATATATTCAGTAAAGCATATTGACACCACAATTCATTCAGTAAATCCCATTGACACCACAATCCATTCAGTAAATCATATTGAAATCACAATCATTCAGTAAAGTACACTGATACCACAATAAATTCAGTAAAGAATACTGACACCACAATTCATTCAGTAAAGTTTATTGACACCACAATCCATTCAGTAAAGTAAATTGACACCACAATGCATTCAGTAAAGCATATTGACACCACAATCCTTTCAGTAAAGCATATTGACACCACAATCTATTCAGTAAATGTCTGTTTATTTGCCTCCTATATCTAGGTGGTCCTTTGTATCGAACAGGTTCCAAGGTAAGACCCAAGTGCAGACTGAGTGAATTAACAGTGTTTATTGTAACTACAGGGGCAGGCAGGGGTCGATAACCCAGGGCAGGAGCAAAGGTACTGGCCGGCAGGCAGGCTCAGGTACAGGCAGTGGTCAGGCAGGCGGGTACAGGGTCAGGACAGGCAAAGGTCAAAACCCAGGAGGACGCAGAAAAAAAGAGACTAGGGAAAACCAGGAGCTGAGAGAAACCACTGGTAGGCTTGAACAAACAAGACGAACTGTCCACAGACAGACAGAAAACACAGGTATAAATACACGGGGGATAATGTATGAAAACATGACTGTAAGTTGCTTTGGATAAAAGCATCTTCCTAAATGGCATATATTATTATTAAAATATGTTAGCCAGCAAGTGGGATGATTTTTAGCGTGTGAATGAAATGTATTCAGAGCACGCAGGGTAACCAGAGTGCGTTATGCGACTGAATAAGGTATGTCTGAATACCAAATACTGAGAAGTGCGTAGGAAAGGTATAAATTCATGAGTCTGAATCAGCCCCTTAGACACTACAATATATATTTTATTTATTTAACTAGGCAAGTCAGTTAATAACAAATACTTATTTACAATGACGGCCTACCCCAGCCAAACCCGGACGGCGCTGGGCCAATTGTGCGCCGCCATATGGGACTCCCAACCACAGCCAGATCTGACGCAGCCTGGATTCAAACCAGGTACTGCAGTGATGCCCCTTGCACTGAGATGCAATGTCTTAGACCACAGCATCACCCGGGAGACAAATTCATATTGACACCACAATCTATTCAGTAAATAGTATTGACACCCCAATCCATTCAGTAAAGTACATTAATACCACAGTCTATTCATATTGACACCACAATGTATTCATATTGACACCACAGTTAATTCAGCAAAGCATATTGACACCACAATCGATTCAGTAAATCATATTGACACCACCATGTATTAAGTAAAGCATATTGACACCACAATGTATTCATATTGACACCACATTCCATTCAGTAAACCATATTGACACCACAATCCATTCAGTAAAGCATATTGACACCACAATCTATTCAGTAAATCATATTGATACCACAATCTATTCAGTAAATCATATTGACACCACAATCTATTCACACTGACACCATAATCCAATCAGTGAAGCATATTGACACCACAATCTATTCATTAAATGGCTGTTCATTTGATTCCTATGTTTATTTAAGCAATAAGGCCTGAGAAGGTGTGGTACGTTGGCCATTTTAAACTGGGTGGTTTGAGCCCTGAAAGCTGATTGGCTGAAAGCCATGGTATATCAGACGGTATAGTGTCTTATAGTGTCTTGTAGTGTCAAATAAACAGCCATTTACTGAATAGACTGTTCTCTCTGCTACCCCACGGCAAGCGGTACCGGAGCGCCAAGTCTAGGTCCAAAATGCTTCTTAACAGCTTCTACCCCCAAGCCATAAGACTCCTGAACAGCTAATCACATGGCTATCCGTACTATTTGCACCCCCCCCACCCACCCACCACCACCGACCCCCATTTTTACACTGCTGCTACTCTCTGTTTATAATCTATGCATAGTCACTTTATCTCTACCTACATGTGCATATTACATCAGTTACCTCGACTAACCTGTGCCCCCGCACATTGTCTCTGTACCAGTACCCCCTGAATATAGCCTCGCTACTCTTATTTTATTGTTGCTCTTTAGTTATTTGTTATTTTTCTATTTTTTTACTTCAGTTTATTTTATTAAACTATTTCTTAACACTTACTTTTCTTAAAACTGCATTGTTGGTTAAGGACTTGTCAGTCAGCATTTCACTGTAAGGTCTACACCTGTTGTATTCGGCGCATGTGACAAATATAATTTGATTTGATACCATGGGTTTGACAAAACATTTATTTTTACTGCTCTAATTACGTTGGTAACCAGTTTATAACAGTAATAAGGCACCTCTGGGGGTTTGTGATATATGCTCAATATACCACGATTCCGAGTTGCGTCGTGCCTAACAACAGCCCTTAGCCATGGTATATTGGCCATATACCACACCCACTCTGGCCATATTGCTTAAATATACTCAGCCTAAGGGCTGTTCTTATGCACAATACAAAGCGGAGTGCCTGGATACAGCCCTTAGCAGTGGTATATTGACCATATACCACAAACCCCCAAGATGCCTTATTGCTATTATAAGCCCGTTACCAACATAAATATAACAGTAAAAAAGAACTTGTGTCGTAGCTGTGGTATATTGTCTGATATACACACCGCTGGAATGCTGTTTCAGCCAACCAGCATTCAGGACCCAAACTACCCTGTTTATTATGACAGATAATGACCACCTTTTGATCTGCTTCATAGTATGATCGTTTTGTGTGGCCAACAAAACTGTTTAAAAATAATTCTGCATAAATTGTATTTTCATAGATATACAGGTAACTGACAAAATAATGGAAACACTTGAGTAAATGAAGGATACAAAGTATATTGAAAGCAGGTGCTTAATTAAGGTAATTAAGCAATTAACATCCCATCATGCTTAGTGTCATGTATGAAAAATGCTGGGCAGGCCATTATTTTGCTAGCCCCCTTTAGGATGACAATGCCCCCACCCACAGGGCATTAGTAGTCACTGAATGGTTTGATGAGCATGAAATGATGTAAACCATATTCCATTCTTGTCTCAGTCACCATATTTCAACCCAATTGAACACTTATGGGAGATTCTGAGACGGTGCTTTCCACCATCATCAACAAAACACCAAATTATGGAATTTCTTATAGGAAAATGGTGTCACATCCCTCCTATACAGTTCTAGACACTTGTAGAATCTATGCCAAGGTGCATTGAAGCTGTTCTGGCTGGTGGTTGCCCAATGCTTTATGTTGGTGTTTCCTTTATTTTGGCAGTTATCTTCTACCAATGACTACCAGTGACTGTGAGCTCAGAAATATATTGTTTTGTCATGGATCCGTGCTCGTTCAGGTGCAGCTGTCAGCTACATTGGTGCCAACCTCATCCCACCTGATTTCCAAATGTTTTGTTGGTTGACTTCTCAGCGATAGGGACTCTATCTCAATAGTATTTTCTTGATTACTCTCTCCTGACGTCCTTCTCAGAATTAATTAGAGGATGAGGTCAAAGGGGAGAAAATGGATCTTTCAGATACATCCTTCGCTTTCAGTGCTCTGGCCCATGTGCCATAAGGTGCTTCCTCATTCAAACTCCAACTACATGTAATTATGGTCAATTATTGTAGTGGTTGAGGACTTATGTGCCTGCCGCAACGGCCAGCTCTCCTGTGGCATCTTGTTCCCCAGAACCACCGGGATGTCGCCCAGGGTGGAGAAGGTGTTCACACGGTGCAGTCGGTGGGATGTCATGAAGCTGCTGCTGTTTCCCCTTGGCCCTCGACCCCCCACTCCTCTGTGACGGGGGAAGAGGTCACGATGACACAGGCAGGACAGGAACTTGTCGTGGAGCGACGCGTAGATAAATGGGTTGTAGCACGCCGAGCTCATAGCTAACAGGTGGCACGACACTTGGATCACGTTGACGTGGTTCTTGCCCAGGATGGTGAAGTCAGTATCCAGGTCGCGGATGAGATTGACCACCTGAAGAGGGAGCCAGGAGAAGGCGAAGCAGAGCACTGACACAAGGAGGAGGCAGAAAGTCTTTCTTCTCTTTCGCCCCCAGTTCATTTGATTGGAAACAGGACCCGCCGCCATCAAACCAGAAATGTTCCTTTGTCTCAAGTGGTAGGAGATAGCGAGGTAGGATGAAGACACAGCGGCGAGTGGCACAAAGTAAGAGAAGACCAGGACAAAGCAGGAGTAGACAAGGCGTCCCCGCTCCTGGCCATGCCAGAACTCCTCACAGACGACCATGTGGAGACCGGTGGCGCTCAGGTCCAGGTAGCCAATGTGGAGAGCCGTGGGAGTGGAGAACGCAAGGCTACACAACCAGATGGCAGCCACCAAACCCCAGCAAAACTGGCAACCCAACCGCCTGCGAATGGGATAGGCCACAACGACGTACCGGTCCACTGCAATGGCTGTGAGTGACAAGACGGCTGCGAAAACCGTCGCCGACTGCATCAAGGTGACAAAGTGGCACATGAAGCGTCCGAAGAGCCACCCTCGCTTGTCGAAGGCATAGGAGGCTGTCAGGGGCACGCAGAAGATGCACATGACCAAATCGACTAGCGCCAAGTTGCCGATCAGGAAGTTGGTGGTGTTGTGTCTCTTCTTGTTGAGCCCGATGAGGAAGAGCAGCAGGAGGTTGCCAGAGCAGGCGACCAGGATCACCATGGAGTAGAGAGGGATGAATAGGGGCTTCAGGTCAAATAGGAGATCCAACCCAGTGAAGGAGGAGGAGGACGTTGAGGAGTAGGCAGGGAGAGATGTGTTCTCTACCCAAGAGCAGTTCAGAGAAAACTCCCTGCTGTCCATCCCTGTAAAACACAACAGAACAGGGAATACATCAGAGAAACCAACATCAGAGAAACCAACATCAGAGAAACCAACATCAGAGAAACCAACATCAGAGAAAACAACATCAGGGAAAACAACATCAGGGAAAACACCATCGGGGAAAACATCATCAGGGAAATCGTCATCAGAGAATACATAATCGGGGAAAACAACATCAGAGAAAACATCATCAGGATAAACATCATCAGAGAAAACAACATCAGAGAAAACATCAGTAGGGAAAACAACATCAGGGAAAACATCATCAGAAAAATCATCATCAGGGAAAACATCATCAGAGAAAGCATCATCAGAAAAAACATCACCATGGAAAACAACATCAGAGAAAACATCATCAGGGAAAACATCATCAGGGAAAACATCATCAGGGAAAACAACATCAGGGAAAACATCATCAGGGAAAACATCATCAGGGAAAACATCATCAGAGAACCTCATCAGGGAAATCGTCATCAGAGAAAACATAATCGGGGAAAAGATCATCAGGGAAAACATCAGTAGGGAAAACAACATCAGAGAAAACAACATCAGGGAAAAGATCATCAGGGAAAACATCATCAAAGAAAACAACATCAGAGAAAACATCAGTAGGGAAAACAACATCAGGGAAAACAACATCAGGGAAAACAACATCAGGGAAAACAACATCAGGGAAAACAACATCAGGGAAAACATCATCAAAGAAAACAACATCAGAGAAAACATCAGTAGGGAAAACAACATCAGGGAAAACAACATCAGGGAAAACATCATCAGGGAAAACATCATCAGGGAAAAGATCATCAGAGAAAACATCTGAAAAAACATCATCGGGGAAAACATCATCAGAGAAAACATCATCAGAGAAAACATCATCAGAGCTAAATCGTACTACAATAAAGAAATGCAGGTCAGTAAAAAGAGAAACCAAATTTTACACTTGAATTAATGTAGCTGAATTAATGTACCCCTTAACATTAATTCAAGTGTAAAATTTGGTTTCTCTTTTTACTGATCTGCATTTCTTTATTGTAGTACGATTTAGCTCTGATGATGTTTTCTCTGATGATGTTTTCCCCGATGATGTTTTTTCTGATGTTTTCTCTGATGATCTTTTCCCTGATGATGTTTTCCCTGATGTTGTTTTCCCTGATGTTGTTTTCCCTGATGTTGTTTTCCCTACTGATGTTTTCTCTGATGTTGTTTACTTTGATGATGTTTTCCCTGATGATTTGGCTGTCAAATCGCATATTATCAATGGTGTAATTGTGATATCTCATTCATTGTCTATTTCATCACCTCATCATAGTCTCTCATATCATGGTAAAGTTCTGAATAATGATATTTAAAAGGCTAATTATCATCTTCCATATTCAACAAGACCTACTGAAATATCAGCCGGGATAACCTTTGAAAATGAACTATGCCTCTTCAACACTTTGAAGAGGATTAGAAATGTGAAATGATTGAGACTTGTTGGTATTCAGAGAGTTTTTCTGAATAGAGGTTATTTGCATTTTCTACATTTTAGCAGACGCTTTTATCCAGAGCAATTAGGGTTAAGGGCCTTGCTCAATGGCACCTCGGCAGATTTTTTTTACCTGTCGGCACTGGCATTTGAATCAGCAACTTTTCGGTTACTGGCATAATGCTGTTAACTGCTAGGCTACCTGCTGCCCCGTTTGGATTGACCTGAGCTGACAATGAAGTGCACTTTGCCCTGGACAATATCAGTCTTATGTAGTAATACATTCAGAACTCTGTTGCTTTCTACATTTCCCCCTCTATCCTTTGCTATTGTTGGGCAGAGAGAACATGCCCGCCATTACAAAAATAAACATGTTCCATTCAAAAGTCCACAGCTACATTCAATTTAATGTTGGGTGAGGGTTGAGGGGGGGACAGGGCAAGTTCCAAATGGTATTAGCAAACGTTCTGAATCTGATCTGGACTATTAAATAATACGATTAAATCATGTTCAGATTTGACACGGATAGGCCACAATGTGTGTATTTAGGTCATGGCTAAACAGATTCTCCAAATGACAATATGGGTCAATAATAATAGTGGGAAAGCTCAATGTGCTCATAGATATGAGTCAAACTGTATTTCTGAGCTTGTGCAGAGAAAACACGAGTCTGAGGTGACTGTGTTTCTGTGTGGACCACAGGTTGACCTTGGTGTGAACTGGACCACGGGTAAACTTGAAGAAAATTCATCATGTTAGCCTAATCCATTTTCAAAAAGACAGATCGATACATAAATCAGGTAAGTCCTTTACATAATAAATGCATCTGTGAAGGAGAACCAAATCATTCATGATTTCATATTTATCAGGGCTGTACGTGACTCAAGAGTATGATATCTCAGTAAAATGTATCATGAATTAATTAATGAATCAATGAAGAGATAGATGGATGAATGAATAAATGGATGGATGAATGAATGGTTTAATTAATGAAGAGATGGATGGATGAATAAATGGTTGGATGAATGAGTGGTTTAATTCATGAAGAGATGGATGGATGAATAAATGGTTGGATGAATGAATGGTTTAATTAATGAAGAGATGGATGGATGAATAAATGGTTGGATGAATGAGTGGTTTAATTCATGAAGAGATGGATGGATTAATAAATGGTTGGATGAATGGTTTAATTAATGAAGATATGGATGGATGGATGGATGAATAAATGGTTGGATGAATGAAAGGTTTAATTAATGAAGAGATGGATGGATGAATAAATGGTTGGATGAATGAGTGGTTTAATTCATGAAGAGATGGATGGATTAATAAATGGTTGGATGAATGGTTTAATTAATGAAGATATGGATGGATGGATGGATGAATAAATGGTTGGATGAATGGTTTAATTAATGAAGAGATTGATGGATGAATAAATGGTTGGATGAATGGTTTAATTAATGAAGATATGGATGGATGGATGGATGAATAAATGGTTGGATGAATGAATGGTTTAATTAATGAAGAGATGGATGGATGAATAAATGGTTGGATGAATGAATGGTTTAATTAATGAAGAGATGGATGGATGGATGAATAAGTGGTTTAATTAATGAAGAGATGGATGGATGAATGAATGGTCTAATTAATGAAGAGATGGATGGATGAATACATTGTTGGATGAATGAATGGTTTAATTAATGAAGTTTTAGACCCGTAGCTCTTCACGACTAGAGTTACTGTCCATGCATACTTGTCTACTAACATAGCCACTAGTCTAGGAAGACTGTATAAACATAAAGTCGGTGCCTTTGCCTATAGTTGTTGTTCCATTGTGGAAAAATGTTAATGCTCACTCACCTGACTAATAAATTGGCTTAAATTTCAAACATTTAAATCAGTTGACATGCAAACAAGATGTTTTCTGTATCATACTGTATAGTGGTCTTGTATCAAATCAACTACAGTCCATGGTCATAGTGTGAAATAAATGTATTCCAGAATTAATATCATATAGTAAAAAATGCAATAATTATATTACGCAAAAGCATGCACACTTAATCATAACTTCTTTTACAATCGACGTTTGAAATATCCTATATTCTTTCATTTCCCTTTGGAAACAGCTTTTCTATAAATATATAACAAAAACACATTGAATATATATTTACCTTTTTTGTTGTTGTAGTTGAACAACTTCAACAGAGATCCAAGAGAGATTCTTCAAAGCAACTCTTGTGAGAAGGATATCTGCACAGCTCCCTCCGTCTATCTGTCTCCCTTCAAGTAGTCCACCTTTTCACTGCTGCATCTGAATAAGGAGCAATCTGACTGCTAGGGGGGGGGGGGGTGGGGGGGGGGGGGACCTCCACAGACGTATGATTTAATTTGCCTGAGTCGCCACTGCTGACTATTATTAAATGAAGTACATAAGAAAGTTGATATAATTCTGAATGTCACTCACTACTAGTTCTCAGTCATCATATTATTTGGCTGTGCGGATTTATTGACGTCTAAGTTATTTTGTGGATCACAATGCTGCCATCTAGGGGTGGCTATACAGTAGAGGATATACAGTAGAGACTATACAGTAGAGGATATACAGTAGAGACTATACAGTAGAGACTATACAGTAGAGACTATACAGTAGAGGATATACAGTAGAGACTATACAGTAGAGACTATACAGTAGAGACTATACAGTAGAGGATATACAGTAGAGGATATACAGTAGAGACTATACAGTAGAGGATATACAGTAGAGACTATACAGTAGAGACTATACAGTAGAGACTATACAGTAGAGGATATACAGTAGAGGATATACAGTAGAGGATATACAGTAGAGGATATACAGCAGAGGCTATACAGTAGAGGATATACAGTAGAGACTATACAGTAGAGGATATACAGTAGAGGATATACAGTAGAGGATATACAGTAGAGGATATACAGTAGAGACTATACAGTAGAGGATATACAGTAGAGGATATACAGTAGAGACTATACAGTAGAGGATATACAGTAGAGACTATACAGTAGAGGATATACAGTAGAGGATATACAGTAGAGACTATACAGTAGAGGATATACAGTAGAGGATATACAGTAGAGGATATACAGTAGAGACTATACAGTAGAGGATATACAGTAGAGACTATACAGTAGAGGATATACAGTAGAGGATATACAGTAGAGGATATACAGTAGAGACTATACAGTAGAGGATATACAGTAGAGGATATACAGTAGAGGATATACAGTAGAGACTATACAGTAGAGGATATACAGTAGAGGATATACAGTAGAGACTATACAGTAGAGGATATACAGTAGAGACTATACAGTAGAGGATATACAGTAGAGGATATACAGTAGAGGATATACAGTAGAGACTATACAGTAGAGGATATACAGTAGAGACTATACAGTAGAGGATATACAGTAGAGGATATACAGTAGAGACTATACAGTAGAGGATATACAGTAGAGGATATACAGTAGAGGATATACAGTAGAGACTATACAGTAGAGGATATACAGTAGAGACTATACAGTAGAGGATATACAGTAGAGGATATACAGTAGAGGATATACAGTAGAGACTATACAGTAGAGGATATACAGTAGAGACTATACAGTAGAGGATATACAGTAGAGACTATACAGTAGAGGATATACAGTAGAGGATATACAGTAGAGAGTATACAGTAGAGACTATACAGTAGAGGATATACAGTAGAGGATATACAGTAGAGACTATACAGTAGAGACTATACAGTAGAGACTATACAGTAGAGGATATACAGTAGAGGATATACAGTAGAGACTATACAGTAGAGGATATACAGTAGAGACTATACAGTAGAGGATATACAGTAGAGGATATACAGTAGAGACTATAGAGTAGAGACTATACAGTAGAGGATATACAGTAGAGGATATACAGTAGAGACTATACAGTAGAGGATATACAGTAGAGACTATACAGTAGAGGATATACAGTAGAGACTATACAGTAGAGGATATACAGCAGAGGCTATACAGTAGAGGATATACAGTAGAGACTATACAGTAGAGGATATACAGTAGAGGATATACAGTAGAGACTATACAGTAGAGGATATACAGTAGAGGATATACAGTAGAGGATATACAGTAGAGGATATACAGTAGAGACTATACAGTAGAGGATATACAGTAGAGGATATACAGTAGAGGATATACAGTAGAGACTATACAGTAGAGGCTATACAGTAGAGGATATACAGTAGAGGATATACAGTAGAGACTATAGAGTAGAGGCTATAGAGTAGAGGCTATACAGTAGAGGATATACAGTAGAGGATATACAGTAGAGGATATACAGCAGAGGCTATACAGTAGAGGATATACAGTAGAGGATATACAGTAGAGACTATAGAGTAGAGGCTATACAGTAGAGGATATACAGTAGAGGCTAAAGAGTATCATGTAGTGTGCATGTCCAGTGATTTTTGGGAGTATTTTCTGAACTTGAAAGAAAGACAAGTAGAGAAATACCTTTTTCAAGTTCATTAGCTTTGTTTCAAAAGC
Source organism: Oncorhynchus kisutch (assembly GCF_002021735.2). Taxonomy (NCBI): domain Eukaryota; kingdom Metazoa; phylum Chordata; class Actinopteri; order Salmoniformes; family Salmonidae; genus Oncorhynchus; species Oncorhynchus kisutch. The sequence goes on along the minus strand of NC_034180.2, from coordinate 49,118,091 downwards.
TTCCGCAATTAAAATGAATCTCTCATCCAACTTACAGAATCTAAAATATCTAGCACAGTACATTACACATGATAATGAAAGTAGTATATTAATCACACGTGGTAATGAACGTAGTATATTTATCATACATGGTAATAAATATATATATATATATATGATAAATACACTACGTTCATTATTATGTATGGTAAATATATACTTTCATTATAACGTAGTATATTTACCATACATGGTCATGAATGTAGTATATTTATCATACAATATGTAGTATATTTATCATACATTATGTAGTATATTTACCATACATCGTCATGAATGTAGTATATTTACCATACATGGTCATGAATGTAGCATATTTATCATACATGGTACTAATGCTAATCATATACTATGTTCATTATAACGTATGATAAATATACTACATTCATGACCATGTATGGTAAATATACTACATTCATGACCATGTATGGTAAATATACTACATTCATGACCATGTATGGTAAATATACTACATTCATGACCATGTATGGTAAATATACTACATTCATGACCATGTATGGTAAATATACTACGTTACAATGAAAGTATATATTCACCATACATTATAATAAAATAAGTATATTTACCATACATGGTAATGACCATATAGTAGCTACATTTATAATGATTTCATCTGAGCTATTAATACTCTTGATTGGACTGGTATCTTAATTAAAGCAGTGCCAAAGCTCGTTACAACATTATAGACCAACATAGTGTAGTAGCCTAACAAAAATGTACCCGGTGCGGTTTCAGGATATTACTCCAAGAATTAACTGCTTTTTATTTGAACCAGATCATAAAATCAACAACATTTGATGGGAGTAACATGACAAAAAAATGGACCGATCCAATATTTGCAAAGATATGTCACCGAATTCTTTCTCCTCAATAATAAAGACAAATACACATAACCTAATAATGACAGTACAGGAAATTCAATCATGTTTCTGAACATGAATAACACATGATAACGTACAAAAATGTCTGCGGTGAACAGGAAGCTATTTCTCAGGTATGGGACTCTTGTCCTCTTCATGGTTCTGAGCGGCTGCCTCTGGTCTGCTCTGTGATTGGTCCGTGGAGGTCTGCTCTCGGCTCAGTGACGGCAGGAGGAGACACTCCAGCTCCTCAGCGCTGATGGCCACTTTCTCAGGTACCAGCCAACGCTTTAGATGCTCCAGGGTACTGTGAAGGGAAGTTATCACACATCCTATCATTACACAAAGAGGCAAGGTGGACAACAGAACAATCGCTGGACCTGTAATAAACTTTACAAGCTCAGCCTTCAAAGCTGCTCAGTGATAGTGAGTTTTATAGACTTACTTCTGCCTGTACAACAAATTATGCTCTTCTACTCACCTCTGATCTAGCTCGTCCTCCTGAAAGATTTCCGAGCTCTGAGCGTCGTGCAAGAATCTATCCCAGCATTCTGTTTTGGCCTGAGATAGGGAGCGCAGCATCTCCCTGGACGTCACCTCAGTACACTGACCCTTTATTCTCTTCAGACGATTCTCTGAAAGACAGGATTTAGAATGAATTTCATTAGTAAGCTAAGTAATATGGGACCTTGATTTCTGGCTATCTCACAATCATTCCAAATAGCCAAGGGGAGACCAGGATTAACAGTAAAACCTGTGTTTGGATACTTTCCCAATTCATTATCTTTCTGGACATAAAATATTCTGCATGAACTACAGCTTACACCTATCAAATCAAATCAAATTATTTGTCACATGCGCGGAATACAACAGGTGTAGACCTTACCGTGAAATGTTTACTTCAGAGCCCTTAACCAACAATGCAGTTCAAGAGATAAGAAAATATTTACCAAACAAACTAAATACATATATTTTTTTAAGTAACACAATAAAATAACAATAAGGAGGCTATATACAGGGGGTACCGGTACAGAGGCAATGTGGAGGCTATATACAGGGGGTACCGGTACAGAGTCAATGTGGAGGCTATATACAGGGGGTACCGGTACAGAGGCAATGTGGAGGCTATATACAGGGGGTACCAGTACAGAGTCAATGTGGAGGCTATATACAGGGGGTACCGGTACAGAGTCAATGTGGAGGCTATATACAGGGGGTACCGGTACAGAGTCAATGTGGAGGCTATATACAGGGGGTACCAGTACAGAGTCAATGTGGAGGCTATATACAGGGCGGACCGGTACAGAGTCAATGTGGAGGCTATATACAGGGGGTACCAGTACAGAGTCAATGTGGAGGCTATATACAGGTGGTACCGGTACAGAGTCAATGTGGAGGCTATATACAGGGCGTACCGGTACAGAGTCAATGTGGAGGCTATATACAGGGCGTACCGGTACAGAGTCAATGTGGAGGCTATATACAGGGCGGACCGGTACAGAGTCAATGTGGAGGCTATATACAGGGGGTACCGGTACAGAGTCAATGTGGAGGCTATATACAGGGGGTACCGGTACAGAGTCAATGTGGAGGCTATATACAGGGGGTACCGGTACAGAGTCAATGTGGAGGCTATATACAGGGGGTACCGGTACAGAGGCAATGTGGAGGCTATATACAGGGGGTACCGGTACAGAGTCAATGTGGAGGCTATATACAGGGCGTACCGGTACAGAGTCAATGTGGAGGCTATATACAGGGGGTACCGGTACAGAGTCAATGTGGAGGCTATATACAGGGGGTACCGGTACAGAGTCAATGTGGAGGCTATATACAGGGGGTACCGGTACAGAGTCAATGTGGAGGCTATATACAGGGGGTACCGGTACAGAGGCAATGTGGAGGCTATATACAGGGGGTACCGGTACAGAGTCAATGTGGAGGCTATATACAGGGGGTACCGGTACAGAGTCAATGTGGAGGCTATATACAGGGGGTACCGGTACAGAGTCAATGTGGAGGCTATATACAGGGGGTACCGGTACAGAGGCAATGTGGAGGCTATATACAGGGGGTACCGGTACAGAGTCAATGTGGAGGCTATATACAGGGCGTACCGGTACAGAGTCAATGTGGAGGCTATATACAGGGGGTACCGGTACAGAGTCAATGTGGAGGCTATATACAGGGGGTACCGGTACAGAGTCAATGTGGAGGCTATATACAGGGCGTACCGGTACAGAGTCAATGTGGAGGCTATATACAGGGCGTACCGGTACAGAGTCAATGTGGAGGCTATATACAGGGCGTACCAGTACAGAGTCAATGTGGAGGCTATATACAGGGGGTACCGGTACAGAGTCAATGTGGAGGCTATATACAGGGGGTACCGGTACAGAGTCAATGTGGAGGCTATATACAGGGCGTACCAGTACAGAGTCAATGTGGAGGCTATATACAGGGGGTACCGGTACAGAGTCAATGTGGAGGCTATATACAGGGGGTACCGGTACAGAGTCAATGTGGAGGCTATATACAGGGGGTACCGGTACAGAGTCAATGTGGAGACTATATACAGGGCGTACCGGTACAGAGTCAATGTGGAGGCTATATACAGGAGGTACCGGTACAGAGTCAATGTGGAGGCTATATACAGGAGGTACCGGTACAGAGTCAATGTGGAGGCTATATACAGGAGGTACCGGTACAGAGTCAATACAACATCATCTAAACTACAGTAAAGCAGTGATGGTCACCAACACTGGTCCTAGGTAGCTGTTGGGTATACAGGCTTTTGTTCCATACTAGCAAGGACCAGGGTTGATGGCTGTTACGGTGACTATATTACCGCCACACCTGCAGTCATGAGTCATGACTAGCGCTGTTAACTGTGACTCTATTATCGCCACGGCTGCAGTAAAATTCTACATGACAGTTGAGTCACGGAAATCTCGTTTTATGCATTCTGGACATGCATTAGTAGTAGCCTACCCAACTCGCTAACGATCATCAGGTCGCTAATGGCCTGGTTACTCAGGGCTCTATTGTCCTGCTAACCACTCTGACATGAGTGGAAAACATGGTACTTGTGGATGTTGTTTCAAAGCCTGACCACGAAGTGGTCAGCGCTTTCTAAGGTGATGATTAATTCAAAACTTCCATATGCATATTAGAGCTAATGCATAAGCACAGGCCTATATATGAACCCAAGCCCCCTCAAAAGCTGAATTAAAATAATGATTGTGCCATTATACAATACATAGCCAACCGCATAATTACACATGGCAGAAAAACATTAAACAAAATACTGATTTACGATATTTGGTAAATAATTTGTCTATCGTAAAATAAACAAATTCAGATTTAGCCTACAATTATAGTGCATTTGTTTTGGATTTTGCATAGCCTATAAATATTGCTTTTTGTTAAATGTTCATTTATTTATTTAGTATTTACTTAACTAGCCAAGGCAGTTAAGAACAAATTCTAGGAACAGTGGGTTAAACTGCCAGATTTGTACCATGTCAGCTAGGGGACTCGATCTAGCAACTTTTCAGTTACTGGCCCAACGCTCTAAACACTAGGCTACCTGCCGCCCCATAATTAAGACATTACCTTTAGCTAAAGAATGACAGACCCTCTCTTTGCGGGCTGGAGAAAGAAATGAAGGAGAGAGGGTCTGTCAACAGTTAAATTAAATACTTTTTTTTCGTTGTGAAAACATGTTACTATCGATGTTCCGCAATAGATTTCACTTGGTTTCCCAAATTAAGCACGGGGTAGCTGCAGGAACAGGGAGAACCCATTGCATACAGAGTTTAGGCAGAACATTCCACTTGCCGCAGCGAAATTACCAGAGTAGCCTACCCAACATGAGTGAGAAACTTATCGGCAGGAAAGCGGCCTCCATTACCTATTCCAGTGCATATGGATGACATGTATTTCCCCCTGCCCCTGTTCCTACCCATTTGATAAATTCGAAAAACAAATGTTACATATTAGTAAAGACAAGATGAAGTTGAAAATAGTCTGATGGGTGAAAATATGATCACTTGATAAGAGAACAGGCTGTGCAGTCTGAGGCAAGGAACAGAGCATGCTTTTTTCCCGGTGACTTTCTCAAATCATCAGTAGCCCTATATAGACGCATCAATAGCCCTATATAGGACGCATCAATAGCCCCATATAGGACGCATCAATAGCCCCATATAGGTCGCATCAATAGCCCCATATAGGTTGCATCAATAGCCCCATATAGGTTGCATCAATAGCCCTATATAGGTCGCATCAATAGCCCTATATAGACGCATCAGTAGCCCTATATAGGTCGCATCAATAGCCCTATATAGACGCATCAGTAGCCCTATATAGGTTGCATCAATAGCCCCATATAGGTTGCATCAATAGCCCTATAGGTTGCATCAATAGCCCTATATAGGTCGCATCAATAGCCCCATATAGGTCGCATCAATAGCCCTATATAGGACGCATCAATAGCCCTATATAGACGCATCAGTAGCCCTATATAGGTCGCATCAATAGCCCCATATAGGTCGCATCAATAGCCCTATATAGGTCGCATCAATAGCCCTATATAGGTCGCATCAATAGCCCCATATAGGTCGCATCAATAGCCCCATATAGCCTCATCAATAGCCCCATATAGCCTCATCAATAGCCCCATATAGCCTCATCAATAGCCCCATATAGTCGCATCAATAGCCCTATATAGACGCATCAGTAGCCCTATATAGGTTGCATCAATAGCCCCATATAGGTTGCATCAATAGCCCTATATAGGTTGCATCAGTAGCCCTATATAGGTCGCATCAATAGCCCTATATAGGTCGCATCAATAGCCCCATATAGCCTCATCAATAGCCCCATATAGCCTCATCAATAGCCCCATATAGCCTCATCAATAGCCCCATATAGCCTCATCAATAGCCCCATATAGCCTCATCAATAGCCCCATATAGTCGCATCAATAGCCCTATATAGTCGCATCATGCAACCCATATATCTTTTGATTTATAAGGCATTCTAAAGTTGCCAAAGAACTCTAAATCTAGTATATAGGACCTGTTTCAAATGATCACTTTTATGCTCAAAATAGCCACTTCATATGCGCGCATTGACGCATATCTCACTCCAGAATGGGAAAAATATTGATTATATTTTATTCAGCTAAGTTAAGCTAAGTTCAAATATATCCTTCTTATTATAAAAGCCTATACCATATAAAATAATGGCACGGGACTTATATCTTGTCTGCTAAATGAACAAGCCTATAGCCTATGGCATGGTGGATAGCCAGATAATATAAAGTAGGCCCAACACATATTCTGAAATAAAACAAATTATAAACATATCATAATGTTTTGTTTAGACCTGACTAACATAAATAATGAATTTATTGTGATGGTGTGTATTCAATTGATTTATTATACTTTTTAAAATGTAGATGTTCCAAAGGTGCACATCAGAAGTTGTATGCTGCTTGTATGAGTAGAGCCTGGAGATGCTAAACATGTTTCTGTTTATTAATGATCAATTACCGTGAGACTGCCAGCCTTTTGCATAACAATAACAGGCTGACAAAATGTAATGACCGCCACAGCCCTATTGATGGCATCAACTGGGCCATAGATAAGGGTGAGTCAAAACAGAAGGTCGATATTAGATTGACTTTACCTAAACTAGCAATGTAGACATCCGAGTCTTCCATAGGTTCCCAGACACTGTGAGAGGAGAAACTCATAGACATGCCATTAGATTGCAGGTCATTGCCAACATGTGAAGGTTGGAATGAATCTTTGAACAGAGCAGCATTATCCTCTCCTTGGCCTTGATCTTCCTCCTGCACCTGCACGTCAGGCAGGCTCCAGCAGATCTCGGACCACAGATCTCTGCTGGACCGGGCCTTATGACTCTCGAAATCGTCAATCATCTTCATGTAGATACAGTGTTCTGTTGAGACAAGCATCATCAACAATATAGTCAGTGTTGTCATTTTAGACCCAAGCTGTATTGGTATGTACAGTAACTGTTATGAAAGTTGTATTGTCAATCTTGTTTTGTATTTAAACACCACTTTAAATGTACATGACACTGCAACAAAATTTCCCCATGGGAACAATAAAGTCAGTAAGGAAGTAAGTAAGTACTTAGGTAAAAATACTCCAAGAAACTACTTAAGTAGTACTTTAAAGTATCTGCACATGACTTTATTATTTATATTTCTGCCAACTTTTACTTTACTACATTCCTAAAGAAAATAATGTACTTTTTACTCCATACATTTTTCCTCACAAACAAAAGTACTCACTACATGTTTACAGGAAAATGTTCCAATTAACACTTATAAAGAGAACATCCCTTGTCATCCCTCTACTGCCTCTGATCGGGCGCACTCACTAAACACAAATGCTTAATTTGTAAATGTCTGAGTGTTGGAGTGTTCCCCTGGCTATCCGTGAATACATTAAAAAATATATAAAATTGTGCCGTCTGGTTTGCTTAATATAAGGAATTTAAAATGATTAATACTGTTGATACTTAATATATTTGAGCAATTCCATTTACTTTTGGTACTTATTAAGTATATTTCAAACCAAATATTTTGAGATTTTTACTCAAGTAGTATTTTACTGGGTGACTTTCACTTGAGTCATTTTCTATTAAGGTAGCTTTACTTTTACTCAAGTATGACAATTTAGTACTTTTTCTACCATGGAAAAAAGTGATGAACTACTAATAGCAAGGTCAATAATACATTAAATTACAGCTAGAAAGAGCAATGCAATTAAGTTTGAAGGTATACCAAACCCAAGGTGTTGGTAAACTGTCCACCAAATTAGATAAACTGCAACAATGAATCAGAATGTCCTATTTGTTAGCTAGGATATTACCGTACTTTAGATGTAGCTAGCTAGTTAATGCTAACGCCAATGTAGTTAACGTTAGCTAGCTGCAACTAAAATAATCACCTTGTCATTGGAATTCAGGCTAGCTGAAATATGTTTATTGGTGTCTTACCTTCGACTTCAATTTAGAGCAGCTAAACCGTATTTTACCAGGTAAAACTTTAGGACTTTACTTGGTTAACGTTAGCTAGCTAGCCTGCTCCTCTAGCTGGAAGAATCCCAAACAAAATCCAAACAAGGTAATCCTTCTTTGGCGTGTTTTGAGTGATCTGACTAGATAAGGTAACTGCCTGTCAAGTCATTCTGAGGTTCTATGGGTGCTTATTGGCTTTGATTTATGTAATCCCAATGTTATTGGCCAGCTCTGTGGGTACCAGAAAGTATGTCCTGCAGCTGGGTCCTACATGGTTGTCTCTAGTTACTACAGCCACAAAGTCAAAATAGATTAAATCGTAAAAAAAAAAAAAAGCCTTTTGGTCTTCATTTATGGTTAGGGTTAGGCATAAGGTTAGCAATGTGGTTAGGGTTAGGTTTTACCGTCCTACAGCCAGATATACATTTCTGTAATATCTCTGCATCAGCTGAGGCCAAATGAAATCATCATCATCATCTTCCTTTTCCATCTTCATCTTCTTCTTCTTCTTCCCCTTTAGGGTTTATTGGCAGACTACACCCCAAAAGGTGAATTGCCGCCACCTACTGTGCGGGCTGAAAACAAAAAGATCGTAAAAATAAAACAAAACCTCCAAGGAGCCTGAGGGCGGCACATCATCCTTTTACCTCCACATAGGAGATCCGATAGAACGTCCTGACTTTCACCACCTCGACTTCCTTCACCTTTACAGGAACTCTGGATCATCATCCTCTACTCCACAATTGCAGCACTGACCTTCTTCACTCCAATCTTCAGTATACACATTTGCCACATTGCCAAATTCTTTACACTTTTTTACATTGTAGTATTTTGGGGACGAATGGTCTTACTCCGTACCTTACAGCGGAGTCTGCTGAGGGGAGGACGGCTCGTAATAATGGTGAATGGAATGGAAATCATGTGTTTAATGTGTATTTGATACACTTCCACCAATTCCGCTCCATCCATTACCACAAGCTCGTCCTTCCCAATTAAGATGCCACCAATCTCCTGTGGTACCTTATAAATCCCTCCTGTGGTACCTTATATACCCATCCTGTGGTACTTTATATACCCATCCTGTGGTACCTTAAATACCGCCCCTGTGGTACCTTATATACCCCATCCTGTGGTACCTTATATACCCATCCTGTGGTACTTTATATACCCATCCTGTGGTACCTTAAATACCGCCCCTGTGGTACCTTATATACCCCATCCTGTGGTACCTTATATACCCATCCTGTGGTACTTTATATACCCATCCTGTGGTACCTTAAATACCGCCCCTGTGGTACCTTATATACCCCATCCTGTGGTACCTTAAATACCGCCCCTGTGGTACCTTATACACCCCTCTTGTGGTACTTTATATACCCCATCCTGTGGTACCTTATATACCCCATCCTGTGGTACCTTATATACCCCATCCTGTGGTACCTTATATACCCATCCTGTGGTACTTTATATACCCATCCTGTGGTACCTTAAATACCGCCCCTGTGGTACCTTATATACCCCATCCTGTGGTACCTTAAATACCGCCCCTGTGGTACTTTATATACCCATCCTGTGGTACCTTAAATACCGCCCCTGTGGTACTTTATATACCCATCCTGTGGTACTTTATATACCCCATCCTGTGGTACCTTATATACCCCATCCTGTGGTACCTTATATACCCCATCCTGTGGTACCTTATATATCCCATCCTGTGGTACCTTATATACCCCATCCTGTGGTACCTTATATATCTTTAAATGCATAGGGAGGTGTTCTTTGTATATAAAAATAAATAACCAACAGACTTTCTTCCCTTTTTCCATTCTGGTCAGGTGACGGGTACTAACTACTGTGGCGGTTCATTTCTTTACTATCAAATGAGGAGAGACAAACTTATCACACAAGTCAGAGTTATACTTTAAACTAAATCTTTAATAGTGAGAGCTTTGCAATAGCAATGGCTGGTCGACGAATCATAGTTTCTGATGATCCGTTGAGAGCGGCGAGACAAATGTACAAAGGTCTTTTATAGCCAAGATACACCCCTTTCAACCTACATGACGAACAACAGATATAAAGATTGGGTCACAAGGTTAAGATTTGTATGAAAGATACCTATAATACATAGCAGACAGTATCTGCTGTGTCAACAGTTTTCATTGTCTGTCCCTCTAACTCCAAACTGGAACCATGTCTCCCTGGTCCAGTATAGAACAGAAACACTAACTCATGCTCTGGAATGCTCTTTAGGTTTTATCACCCAAAAGCTTACGAGGCCCCTTGATGATGTGAGGTCTGTGAGGCAATTGCCTCTTCTGCCTAATGGTAATGCCATGTTCAAAACAACTGGGAACTCTCCGACTTCCGATGTCAGCGCGTTCAAGACAACTGGTCACTCTGGGAGCTCCGAAATTACAACCTGAGGGTCACTGGCATCATGATTTGACCCATTTTCTTCAGAGTGGTCTTGAAAGCACCAAGACGTCATACGTATCTCCCAGATATTCAACCTTATCCAAAAAATACATCCCAACCAGAAAACTAATACTTGTCTGCATTACACTTATCATATTCTTCCATTTTAGACCATTTCCATTTTGTTCCAGTCATCGACTGTTTTCCATTCATCTTCTCCAACCTTACTCGACACGCTTCTTGTTTCAAACTCGCCATCCAGTTCCTTTTCTGCCATTGCGCAACCCAAATGGAATTTTGAAGATCAATAATTGGGAAAAGCTTTGCTACTCATATTAGTTTGCCATTTGTTGGCTTACTATAATACTACTTACATGTAGTATTTTAAACCAACCGCTTTTGCTACATTTGCAATGTTTTCTGGCTAGCTAACACATAAAGTGCACATAAAGTGTATTGTTATTACAGATAATTATTACCCCATTAAGGGCATTATGTTGTCAGAGCACTATTACATCATTATAGCCATTATGATTTCAGATTATTATTATAATAGAGGGTTTGCAGTTGTGTCACAAATCACCTAGCAACCGCACCAGGCACCATGTTGGAAGACCAGAGTCAGTCTGTTAGATGCTTCCAATCATCCACATGGCTGACTGTGTTACCATGGAAGAGGGTGAAAGGATTAGCTAGTATTTCCAGCTATCAGAGAAGGGAGAGTAGGCTACTCTGGATAGAGCAGGTACCTTTGTGGAAGGACATAATGAAAATATGTCCTCCCACAGTTCCAGTCCCTAGTGAGAAAAACTGAGGACAGAGAGATAAAGCAACATAATATTCAGAGACACAAACACTACTCCATTGTTATTTTAAAAATTGCAAAGTTCTCATAGATGAGGAAAATAAACACAATTCTAGCCCGGTTATGGATTGTAAACAATACAATAAAAAAATATAGCTTTTCTATATATCTTCACATATAACTAATTGAACACACAAGCACTAATTCAACATAGTGAAGATAAAAACTAACTAAACAGAAAGCACAGTATGTGTGGATGGTGTGGTGTATGTTTATTTTGATTTGTTATGTTTGTAAGTTGAGTGAGTGAGTAATGAAATGGTTGCATATCTCAGAGCCAATGTATTGCTGTGAGCCGGGGTATGAGAGGGCTTTCAATGTTGTTCAGATGGTGGATATACTTTTATAATTAATTATACGTCTTATTTATTTATTGTCCTATCATGGTGGAACAGTTTTTAAATAAATGATACATTTGATTTGTTATTGTCCTATCATGGGGAACTACATTTTTAAAATAAATTATATCTAATTATTTATTTATGATCCTATTTTAATGGTACGGTCCATGACCCTATACCCTAGACACCCACCTGAATGACCCAGATACTAAGGAGAAGTCCCTAACTGTTTTATGTGCATGCTGTAAGCGGTATGTATGCAGCCAAATGATGGTCAGAGACCAAGAGCAGCACTGCCCCTTCAAGATTCTGAGCCTGCTTGGCAGGGTTGGTCCTGCAAAGCCAAAGCCCCCTAAAGGGAGAGCATACTACACAAGGAAATTCTCAAAGCTGCTAATGAGAACCTTGATGACCTTGTACCTAGCCGGTGGGGATTCCGGTGGGGTGCCCCCACCCAGGCAGTGGCAGTGCTGGCAACACTAGCTGCAGTAACCCATGGGGGGGGGGGGGCCCACCCAGGTAGTGGCAGAGCTGGCAACACTAGCTGCAGTAACCCATGGGGGGGGGGCACCCAGGCAGTGGCAGTGTTGGCAACACTAGCTGCAGTAACCCATGGGGAGGGGGTCACACTCTGACATTCAGAGAGGGGGTATATTATTGTGACCCTAGTGGCACAGAATCAAAGTCGGACTGCATGGAGATGCGGGTGACCGTATTGTGGGTGTTTCAGGGAAAAGGTGTACATTTGACCTCCATCATCTAGGATGTGACAATGGTAAATAAAATCTCTTAATTTTTGCCTATTTTTTGTGCGGTCTTGCAGGACTTCTCGTGCAGCTGCAACTGCAAGTGCATTTGTAAATCAAGACCTATCTTGAGTTGGGCTCTGGGGTGGTGCAATTGTTGAGTAAGTGAGCTTATGGTTGTGAGGGGGTATGGGTTGAGTGTGGGTGTATGTGTGTATCCCACAACTGTTGCGAAGGAGTAAAAGATGTTAGGGACAATAGAGGATGATCCACAGCTATATATAATACAAATCAAGGTGAGGGCAATGGAAATGGATTTGGCAGTTAATCTACTTCAATTCGGTAATCCCAGTCGGTTACAGGGGGTCGAGGGTGGTCTGCCGGGCATTGGGATGACAACCCAACTTGGGATGAGAAGGGCTTTTAGTGGGTGGAATAGTAGGGACCAATTGGAGGTTTACTTAGTAGAAAGGCAAAGATCATGTTACAGCTATATAGACACTCAATCATCATGTTACTTTCTAATGGTACGTTTACAAACATATATTGTGATGAATAGAATTGAAAGTTGTGTCTCATTATGGTAAGTGGTGAAATAAGTATAGCCAGTTACAATTGTAATGGCCTAGCAGATAATAAGAAAAGACAATCAGTATTTACCTGGCTAAAAGAGAAGGAATATAATATCTATTGTTTTACAGGAAACCCATTCAACAGTTTTAGATGAAGTTTTGTGGAAAAAGAACTGGGGGGGGGCGAAATATACTTCTCCCATGGGCAAAGAAATTCAAAAGGGGTGATGGTTTTAATTAACAATAATTGTGATCCAAATGTGCAAATTGTCCAAACAGATCCTCAAGGTAGATGGATTATTTTAAATATGTTATTGGGGGATGTTATTATTTATATGTTATTGGATAACCTATACGGTCCGAATAATGATGATCCAAGCTTCTTTAAAAATATATATAAGAATTTATCAACTCTACAAGCAACACTAGACTCTATTATTATGGTGGGAGATTTTAATACGGTCTTAAATACCTCTATGGACCGGAAAGGAAATCACACTACAAACTATCACCCTCAGGCACTTAAGGAAATCATGAATGTCATGGATATATTGGAATTAGTGGATATATGGAGACTTAAATACCTTGACCTAGTGAGATATACAGTGGGGAGAACAAGTATTTGATACACTGCTGATTTTGCAGGTTTTCCTACTTACAAAGCATGTAGAGGTCTGTAATTTTTATCATAGGTACACTTCAACTGTGAGAGACAAAAATCCAGAAAATCACATTGTATGATTTTTAAGTAATTAATTGCATTTTATTGCATGACATAAGTATTTGATCACCTACCAGTAAGAATTCCGGCTCTCACAGACCTGTTAGCAATGTGATTTTCTGGATTTTTGTTTTAGATTCCGTCTCTCACAGTTGAAGTGTTCCTATGATAAAAATTACAGACCTCTACATGCTTTGTAAGTAGGAAAACCTGCAAAATCGGCAGTAAATCAAATACTTGTTCTCCCCACTGTACATGGCGGAGGCTTATTCAAGCTAGTCGTCTTGATTACTTTCTTATACCATTCTCTCTGGCATCAAAAGTTTAAAAAGTGTTGATAGGTGACAGAATGCGGTCGGATCATCACATAATTGGCATATAAATTACTCTTACAGAATGTCCACGTGGGCGAGGATATTGGAAATTTAATCAAAGCCTACTAGATGATAAATTGTTTAGAACTAGGACAGAAGAATTTATAACTGACTTTTTCAGACATATCAGGTACAGCAGATCCCCTTATTGTAAGGGACACTTTTAAATGTGCCTTTAGAGGCAATGCAATTCAGTACTCATCTATAAAACAAGAGCAATTTAGATCAAAGGAGTCCATATTTTCAAAGGATATTGAAGGACTAACAATACAGTTAGATAGCAATAAAAACGGTACTATAGAGGCACAGAATAAGTTAGAGGAAAAACACAAAGAAATGGAAAAACTTATTCAAGAAAGATCTAGTGTAATATATTATAATAATAAAGCTAACTGGATGGAATATGGGGAAAAATGCACCAAATTATTTTTCAATCTTCAATATAGAAATGCTCCCAAATTATTTTTTATTAAAACTTGTTACAAATGATGGAGTCACATGATTCACCGAATGAATGATGGAGTCACATGATTCACCGAATGAATGATGGAGTCACATGATTCACCGAATGAATGATGGAGTCACATGATTCACCGAATGAATGATGGAGTCACATGATTCACCGAATGAATGATGGAGTCACATGATTCACCAAATGAATGATGGAGTCACATGATTAACCAAATGAATGATGGAGTCACATGATTCACCAAATGAATGATGGAGTCACATGATTCACCGAATGAATGATGGAGTCACATGATTCACCGAATGAATGATGGAGTCACATGATTCACCGAATGAATGATGGAGTCACATGATTCACCGAATGAATGATGGAGTCACATGATTCACCGAATGAATGATGGAGTCACATGATTCACCAAATGAATGATGGAGTCACATGATTCACCAAATGAATGATGGAGTCACATGATTCACCAAATGAATGATGGAGTCACATGATTCACCAAATGAATGATGGAGTCACATGATTCACCAAATGATATTTTGAAAGAGGAAGTAAAGTACTTTAAGAATATGTTTTCATTTCAGGCTCCTCCATCTCCACTAACTGAAACTAATTGTATGGATGTTTTTCCTAATAATAATGTAAAATTAATATCTGTACAGAAAGACTCATGTGAAGGCCAAGTTACAGAAGAGGAACTGCTTGAGGCAATTAGGGCCTTTAAGGATGGGAAAACTCCAGGGCTGGATGGCATACCAGTGGAAGTATACAACACTTTTTTTGGTATACTCAAAAAAACATTATTGGCTTGTTTTAACCACTCCTATATAAATGGTAGATTATCAGACACGCAACAAGAAGGTCTGATATCATTATTACTGAAACAGGACCCAAGTTGTAAATATAAAGATCCAGTCCATTTAAAAAAGTGAAGTCCTCTTACACTTCAGTGTTGTGATGCAAAAATCCTAGCAAAATGCTTGGCACATGGAATTAAAAAAGTAAACATGGACGATACATTGGAGATAATATAAGTACTGGAAACAATAGAACACTATGAAATATCGGGGACACCAGGCGGAGCAATTGACTTCATCACTACTTATATTTCTGAGAGGTATCGACATGTTGAATGCACCGAGCTGTCTGTCTAAACTACTGGTACACACCTCGGACACCCATGCATACCCCAAAAGACATGCCACCAGAGGTCTCTTCACAGTCCCCAAGTCCAGGACAGGCTATGGGGGGCACACAGCACTACATAGAGCCATGAATACATGGAACTCTATTCCACATCAAGTAACTGATGCAAGCAGTAAATTTTGATTTATAAAACAGACACAAAAAACACCTTATGGAACAGCGGAGACTGAAGCAACACAAACAGAGGCACAGACACATGCATACACACACACGATAACACTCACTAAACACACACATACACATGGATTTAGTACTGTAGATATGTGGTAGTGGTGGAGTAGGAGCCTGAGGGCACAGTGTCTTGTGAAATCTGTGAATGTATTGTAATGTTTTTAAAATTGTATAAACTGCCTTAATTTTGCTGCCTTGGCAGCAGCTAATGGGGATCCATAATAAATACAAATTGAAAATACAAGTGTCAGCTACTGTCAATGACTGTATACATTATATAGAGTATGTATTCACTATATAAAGGGTATGTATACATTATATAGAGTATGTATTCACTACATAAAGGGTATGTATACATTATATAAAGGGTATGTATACACTATATAAAGGGTACGTATACATTATATAGAGTATGTATTCACTATATAAAGGGTATGTATACACTATATAAAGGGTACGTATACACTAGCTACATAAATTGTATATAAAATATACAGTATAAAGCAGATAAATGGGCAGGTCAAGAAAATCTTAAACCTTAACTGATGTCAGTTTCGTCACCGCCTGCCGTCATGACTTTGCCTTAATTCATCATCCCACATCTAGAGTTGATCTCTTGAGAGATGCTGTTCTGTGTTTTTCTTTCCAGAGGTGAGCTCTGACTGCTGTGTGGTGTGGTTACCCTTGCAGGAGGTGACTTCCATGTGGTGTGGTTGCCCTTGCAGATGGTGGTGCTGGTGCTGCAGCTATTGAGTTTTTTTTTTTTTTAGATCTCTGTCTGTCTGCTGCCTAGCAACACTTCCCATTTGCTTATTGACTAAAACTGGGCAGCAGATGAACATTATCCCAGAGGGTTGAAGAGGGTTGCCAAGGGCTTTTTGGATTAACGACTCTGTCTGTGATTGCTAAAATCGTTCATTTAAGTGCTCCCGTTTTGTATATGCATTCAAAACATCGACCCACTGTTTGTTCCTCACAGATGTCTAGCTGAAAGGTCGGCTTATTCATGTATTTCATTTTACAAAAATTAAAGGGATATGACAACCCTCATACAAATTGAGTCATCGTACCAACCAACAGGAAGATGTCTTGATAAAAGTGAACATGATTTTTTTCTTCTAATTACTGATGTGAATGCAAGTAAACATAGTCTAACCTATAAATGATTACAAGTAGTCTGTATCGGCAACAGAAAAACAACCCTTTTTACATAACGATGAGAATAGATGCAGTTTAGTCTTTATTTTTTAAATACTGAAATGATTATACAGTAATGTCATAATTTATTAATACAAATATTGTAATGAAAACGCTTGTTTGTGTGTAAATGCATGGGAAATAATGTTGTTTTATTTGAGAGAGATGGGATTGTTTGGCTTTGGGCTTTTTTTTAATACACTTTGCCTCTATCAATTTAACCATTGCCTGTATAAGAGATCAAAAATGCTATTTATTTACGTCTATGATTTTATTATGTTTTTATGTGTGAAGCATTAGGTGTGAAGCAATATTCAGTGTCAGGAGGATGAGGATATTTGATAAGGCTTTGAAACGGACTACTAACACACAGGGGCGTCATCGACGAGTGCCCGTAGTCATTTGGAAGGGAGACCCATACTTTTTGGCTGCATGTTAGGCTGCTTCAGTGAGATACGTGTGAGTAGTTTGGACACATTTTACAGATGCTTTTATTTACCTTTAATCGACAAAACAGTGATTTTTACAGAGCTCCCTAGAGAAAACGATACTCTTTCTTAAATTTGATGGTACGTTATATCAAGAACATTTTCTATGTTCTCCAAATCTTTAACAAACGCGAAATAACGCTTAATAACAGAACACTATCACGTGCTAGACCTTGCAATGCGCAATTGACAAACGTCACAAATTATAGCGATTTAATTTGTAAAGTGACAAAAGAACATACACTTTACAACTCAGTAAATGAGTTATCATCTGGCCCACGTTTGCATCAAAACCATTTTACAGTAATGTCGCATACAATGGAGTCGACAGAAATGACGAGGGTGTCAGCGGTAAATACCTCAAACACTTCAGTCAATTCTACCACAGACGAGTTGAAAGAAACTTGTAAACGTAAGAGCGAAGAGAAGGAAGACCCAGAGAAAAGTAGTCGTGGAAAGAGACGACGAGGAGGTGGGAAGAAACAACTCCGTACAGGAGAGAGATACATTCCTCCCCCTCAAAAACGCAACCCCGGCGTAAGTTTCAGCAAAGAGCATTTTGATGAAACAACATACTATTTTGAAGGAGGTCTACGCAAAGTGCGCCCATACTACTTCGACTTCAAAACGTACTGCAAGGGACGCTGGATTGGGAAAACTCTTCTCGAGGTTTTCAGCAGTGAATTCCGAGCTGAGCCGTTGGAGTACTACGTTATGGCTTCCAAACTAGGACGCATCCGACTCAATGAAACCCCAATGGATGACCTCTCTGTAACACTCAGGGTGAGTTCAATCTTTGTCTCTGACTCTGATTATGTTGGCTTGAATTAGATGGTTTCTGATTATGTTGGCTTGAATTAGATACAAGAGTCTATCTAACTTTGTCCCTAAATTGTAAAAAAAAAAATCTGTGCAGAATAAATATTGTCAGACCTGTCTTTTCCACCCTCAGAACAATGACTTCCTAAGGAATACAGTGCATCGCCATGAGCCACCTGTAGTTGGCCGGCCACTGGAGATTTTGGAAGATAATGGGGAGGTTTTGGTAGTTGACAAGCCAGCCTCGATGCCAGTTCATCCTTGTGGGCGCTTCCGTCACAACACGGTCATTTTCATCCTGGGAAAGGAACGGGGCATATGTGGCCTTCACACTGTGCACCGGTTGGATCGCCTAACATCTGGGGTGCTGCTCTTCGCCCGGACTTTGGAAGTGTCCCAGAAACTGGATGTGTTGGTGCGAGACAGACAGGTAAGACATCCTCTAGTCCAGTGTGCACCAATCAATCGAAAAGGAACATTGTGTTTCCTGATGATATTTATCCTAGAAATCTGGTCATCAGTTTGGATTAAATAGGGGCTCAAGTATAATCTCTCTGAGAGGGAACATCAAATATACATTATTACAGTTTGATATGTGACTGATAGTCTGTCATCTTTTACAGCTGGAGAAGGAGTATGTCTGTCGAGTGGAAGGGGAGTTCCCAGAGGGTGAGATCATCTGTGAGGAGCCCATCCTGGTGGTCTCCTTCAAGGTGGGACTGTGCAGAGTGCATCCTAAAGGCAAGGATTGCCGCACAGTCTTCCAAAGGCTCAGCTGGAACGGCCACTCCAGTGTAGTGCGTTGCCTCCCTCTCACTGGCCGCACTCACCAGATTCGTGTCCACCTCCAGTTCCTGGGCTACCCCATCCTCAACGACCCTGTCTATGGCTCCTCTGCTTGGGGTCCCCAAAGGGCAAAGGGAGGCCTGATGGGCATGAGCGACGATGAGCTTCTCAAAGCGATTCTGGAGGAACATCGTTTGAAGGAGAGTCTTCATCTCCTAGACATCCCAGATGAGGTACTGGTACAAGTGAGCAATGTGCAGACTGATGCTCAGACACCTCAGCCAGAGCTGTTGCCACGTGTTTGCAATTCTGTTTCAAGTAACTGTACACTGAGTGACGTAGAACAGAGTGCAATTCAGGTCCACAGCAGTCCAGCCTTACCCGGTGCAGTACCCGGACCAGCTGATGAAAATGATCAAACTGAGTCCACAGAATCTTCTCACTTAGCTGCTACAAACACGAAAGACCCTCTGTGTAGCGAGTGTAAGATTGTCCGTCCGGATCCCACCGAGAAGGAGCTCATCATGTACCTCCATGCGTTGCGCTATAAAGGACCAGACTTTGAATATTCAACTCGCCTACCTGACTGGGCCAAGGATGACTGGATTGAAGACTAAGG
The DNA here is from genome assembly GCF_002021735.2 of Oncorhynchus kisutch. Lineage (NCBI taxonomy): Eukaryota > Metazoa > Chordata > Actinopteri > Salmoniformes > Salmonidae > Oncorhynchus > Oncorhynchus kisutch. Next base: position 49,098,317 of record NC_034180.2, on the reverse strand, counting down.
CACTATAGGGATGTTGTACAACAGAAGTGCAGGCAGTGTACTATGTGATGTGCCCAATAGGATGTAAAATATCACTATTGTTGTTTTGTTGAAGTGTCTTTGGACACTTGGTGAACCAAGCTCGGTTGTTAGTTCTATGGCTCACGGTTCTGTAAATCATGAATAATTCTGTTTTTAAATTGTATAATTCATTTCCCTCTGACTCACGTTAAGGGATATATTACTTTGGACCATATATTTTCCATTGGACTCTAAGCCAGGAAGATGTTTATCTAGGATTTCTTTTCAGTAGCCCTTCTAATTGAAAACCAAATAAACATTTTCATAAAGTTGGACAATGAAATTTTATTTTCATGGCATTGAATAAAACAACCCATTCTGCGGGAAAAATACACTTTTTATTATAATTATTTTTAAACTTTCCACCATGTGAAAATGAGTACAAGTACCGTGTTATCTCAGGTTTTAATAGTCATTGCAACCTTTCCGTTTTCTCTGCTCCTCAAAAGCCTAAAGTTAAGTTCTATCATTCCTTTCTATCATTCCTTTCTCTAAGGCAGGTTATTTCAAAAGCTCATCCAAGACTTATGATCACTGAGTCAGTGGTCAAAAGGGAAACCCTTTCGGATGAGACAACTTCAAAATAACCCTGCTTGTAGGCACATTTTACAATTCTTCGCATTAATTTTTGCAGTCATTTCATTAAACCCTTAATACATACATTATTCTGGGTTGTATTTTGAAACAAAAATACAACTCCACTATTGTAAAGGATAATCCCTTTCACATAAAACACATTTACATTTTCTTCATGGAAAAACGACTGTTGCAAAGATTTGGCACATGCTGCACATTGTACACCATGATCCATAGACTGCATGTGTTCTGTCAAGGCAAACACACATATATATATATTTAATCTGATGTTCCAGCAGGTGGTGAAATGTAGTGAAGGCTGCTCTGCGGATGTAGAACTACAATTTTTGATTACCCAGTCAAGCCTTAGTAGAGATCGTGTTACTCTACATAGAACAATGATTCTACATTTCTTTGAACCGTGCTGTGAAGCTGGTTATCTACAAGTCATGTTTAATGATGGAAGGAGCCACCAAGCTGGTAAAAATCACCTTTGTCAGATTCAGGCCTGCCAATACATCAGTTGGTTTCATGTACAAGACCTTCATTCTTTCATTATCAAAGGATAAGGCTCACTATATACATCTGCAGTGCATCTGCAGCTCCCTACTGTAAGTGTATATAACAGTGCTGTTCAGGTCCCCTAAATAATTAATACACACAGAATTGTCTTAAGTCACCAAATTAATGTTACATTTCTTGGCATTTGACTTTGTACAACAGCAATGAGTGTTGTACATTCTGACAGTGAAGTGGTTTACAAAAATGTTTTTTTAAATTACACACAATTTCTGATCTACTTGTAGTGATGTAACTTCCATCACTATGTTATATGTCTTGTTTTGATGGTGGGTGCGTGGAATACATAGCTCAAACAAAAGAGCCCCTTCCCTCACATCAAAAAAAAAAATGTATTTTGAAATTATTCTAGTGTTCAAATGACATTATTGTCTAAGAATCCATCCAGACTATGGATATAGATCAGGGTAATACAGTTGAATAACAAAAAGGTCAGTGATTATCTAACTTCCAGTGTGTGTCCAGCTGTGAATTTTCCAAAATGTGTAAATCCATTACAAAGAATCTTATTCACAAACGTAACATTCTGCCGTTTCTGACTGAGCTAGTCAAGCTGACAGATGATGAACCGAACACTTCTGCATGCTTAGATTAGACATATCTTTTGAAATCTAATTCAGCTTGTATCTTCCCTCTGCCCATCTCGTTTGATCCATACATCAGGCAAATCTGGTTTACTGTTTGGCAACATCACTGGTCCTTCACTCTGGCTCGTACGGCCCCTCCCACACCCCGGAGAGGCTGTCTCATACGTGGTCTCTCTCAGGGAGAGACGTAGGGTGTCTCTCTTTCCGTTAAGGTGCCCTGGTTGTGGTTCCAGTTCTCCCTCTGCTTCAATAGAAGTCTGTTGGTTTGAGGGTCCAGGTTCAATGTCACTCAGGCAAGTCTCATTGGAATCCTCTAGCCCGTCAAATGAACTCTGAGATGACAGTAGGCGTTTGTGAGGGTGATGCTTAAAGGTGCTATTAGGGGCCTCGTCCTTTGAGAGGGACGGCTGGTAAATTGTTTCTATTGTTTGACTAATGATGGTGTCCTCCATGCTTGAGGAAGAGGACAGCGATACGTTCCAGTGCTTGATGCCAGCAGACTGTCCTCTGCACGTCTTGCACAAGAGCCTTTCCTTAGCCAGGTCACCTTGAGGAGCTACTACAGGCCTTAGGGTGCTTTCTTTATATGGGGAAGAGGTCTGCAAAGCTGGGGGTGGGTGACAGCCTTTGTGGTTCCTCCCACAGAGCTCTTCACTATCTGCCTCAATGTTGCTCCTCTCCACATCCCTCCTGGGACTCAGTCCACCGAACTGGATGTCATCGGAGAGAACTGAGGGTCTGTTGGATAGCTTACTAGTACACGTGCTGTTCTCAAAGCTGTCACTCAGCTGACAGGCCAATGGCTGAAGCTCATACTGCTCGGGTTCCCTTCCGCCCTCTACCTGTCGCTGTCTTTGACGCTGATGGTTCGGGTAAAGGTAATTACCCTCGTCTTTATTGAAATTCCTTCGAACTCTTGATCTTCCAAAAGCTCCGTTTGCTGCGCAGGTTGAGGACCTAGGTTCTCCTGCTGAGCAGGAGGGCAGACTTTCAGTCCCCGGTTCAGATGAACATGGCAACATTATTTTCCCACAGTTCTTTTGAGGACCGAAAAAGCAGCATAGGGATTGGAAAAAGAAAGTGGCAAATCCACATGCTACACATTTCACCAGAAATAAGAAAATCCCCAGCTTTCTGAACAACAAGGCAGTAGTAGGGAGCATGGCAATGCCCACACAGCAGAAGGCCCCGGATCCTATTGCTACAGGACAGCTCATTCTTTTCAGAGAATGTGCAACTCTTCCAATTCTATCAGAGTGTGGAGCTGAATTATATGATATGCAGTAGTTGGCTAAAAAGTCGACAGACAGCCCAGCAGCAGCTGATATGAAGAGTGCCTCCACACCACTAAGCTGCCATTCTAGAAGGACCAGGAGGCCGATGGTGACAAAAACACTTCCTCCAACAGCAGCAGCGCCATAAATACTCAGTGGAATATTCCATGTGGTCAGAAGAAGCAAGACAAATGTTAGAGCTACAGAGAACCCAGTGACCACAAGGGTTTCTGAGCTTAGACATTGTTGTAAGTCAAATAGTGTCAACTGGCTCACAAACCACCCTTCCTTTAGTCCCAGTGGTGCGCCAGACATTTCACCATTAAACCATGACACAATATCATTATAGAAAAGGGTGGTGTGACTAAAGTTGTAGCTATAGCGGTGCGTAGTTCTAAATACCATTACCAGGGCTGCTATTCGACCATCTGCCTCAAAATGTAGGCCTCCAACCTCGGACACATAGCCCTCTGCATGCCGCTCGGCCACCATCATGCTCAGGCATTGTTCAAAAACACCCGGTGGGTAAGGAAAAGGAATATCGTTGCAGCAAAACTGTAAGGCGTCCTCACTTTCTGAGCATCGTCGGATAGACACCCAGTGTATGAGTTGCTCGACAATACAGACGTTGTCTGTTGAGCCTTCGTTTTCAGATGATGATGATGACGGTAAATAAAAACTTTGGTTTTGAACTCTTCCGCACAAGTCTCTCAACCACACCTGAGCCTCTGGGCTACTCATGTTAAACTCTGGATCCATAACTAAAGATCCGTTGCTTTTCGGATCAAAGTGATTGCCGTTATCAGTTGGGATGACTCCCCAAACAAGAGTCAATGTAATGAGCTTGTCCTCCCCGTTCACCAGCCGTTCAAACATGAATTGGTGGCGATATTCAGCGTCATATCTTTCAAAGGGATGGCTAGAGCGGAATAACTGAGTTGCCCTGTTGTCTAAAGTGGGTAGTCTCATACCAGGGTCTACAACTGAGATGTATGTTCCTCCTGCGGCCAACACTGCGAACCAGCAGACCCAAATGTATCTGAACTTGACCACTCCACATGGGAGGATTTTCAGGAAAAGTAAATTGGAGGTGTCGGACAGTCCTCGCTTCAACCCTCGTAGCTTCTGACCCAAGGTGAAGAGGCACCGCTTTCGTGAGCTTGTGTCCCAGAACCCGCCAATATTTTTCGTGCAGCAAGGCTTCCATGCCTGTGCAGTAACAGAGGCTGAGGCAGGCACAGTGTAGCGCTCGCGTAATATGAGCGAGCTGGGCAGCCACGCAAGGGCGGAAAAAGTACAGATTAAGGAAGCTGTTCCCAGGTACACAGCAAAGCATCTGACTGCCGTGATGCTGCTCAGGAACCCAGAGAAGAACGTGGCACTAGAAGTTAGGCCTGATGCCAATATCAAATATCCAACCTCTTGGAGAACTCTATTGACTCTTATCTCTAGAGAAACGGGTGGATTCTGGGATAGTTGTAGATTCCAGAAATCAATGAAAGTGAAGGCGTGGTTAGAACAACTACCAAACAGGATGAAAGCTGAAGCTAAGTTGAGGAAAGGGAAGAATGTCAGCTGAAAAACCACTTTGTAGAAGAAATAGGAAGTCAAGAGAGAACCCACAATTGCAACTAAAGACAGAGCTGATAGGAAAAGAGACTGCAAATAAAGGGCTATGGTGAGGAACAGCGAAACTACAGCCAGAACAGGGTAGATGGAGTCCCTAGCCAGGTAATACTTGAAAAGCTTTTGCTTGATGCCTAGGTCCATTCCTGTAATAGTAGTGTTCTTGTATGTAAGCTCACGACCTTCAAGGCTGTTCATGTATATCTCCATCAAGTGATCTCCTTTTTCAACCGGTAGAAACAGGAGACTATATTTCAGTGAGGGGACCTGATATTCTATTGTCTGTGGCCCTAGGAAGTCCTTATCAACCAGGTAATGCAATATCTGGAATACGGCACGAGAGTGTTTGCACCGAGTCGGCACAGATGCACAGTTGCCTTGCGAGCCCCTCTCTGCGCAATATGCCACCAGCCTTCCATCGTGGTAGTATGGGGCGCAATAGCGTAGTAGACTCAGACTCTCTGACACTTGCACAGAGGTCAGGCTGAGACAGGATGAGGCATTGCTGAGAAGTGCCAAGTAGTTTCCCAGTGACCAACTTGGACAGCATCCGCCCCTGATTAGGGCACCGTCCACTTCCAATCGGATATGTTGCTTGCAGAGATCTTGGAAGTGGGGTTGTGAACGAATCTGAAACATGGAGAAGAGAAGTTTGGCAGTTACACACTTCTGTTGACTTATTCTCCCTCTACCCATGGCAAAATCAATGTAATTGATGTTCCATATATCTTTTTACCACAAGAGTAAATTGAAATGGACAGATTTTATAGCAACTTTTCACATAACTTATTTCCATCTACCAGCTAATGGGGATCAATAACACCTTTTTTTGTGCTCTTTCAAATACATATAAATGTTTTAAGATGTGCGCTATCAGTGCCTGCCAAGTTCTGTAGCCCAGAAAGGTATTTGATTGAGTTGGCTCCCTGATTTCGTGGTCTGGTTGGTAATGCTGGATATATGGCATATATGATATATGATGTTTAAGATGCACGAAGACCTACCCTGGCCTGCTCCATCTCGCACATGGAGTAGATCGCCTTCAGGCTCCAAAGACTGGCAGAGTTTCCAGAGCGGAAGACAAGCTGGGCATAGCGTTCTCCTGTGATGTCACAGATGGAGTCAAGAACATGGCACCCCTAAACAAAGACTGTCCTCAGTCTTCACTTACAAAATTGTATCTAGAGGGATTGCTTATGTTTTGCTCATAACTGAAAGTGAACACTGGAATGATGAACTAGCTCGTCAATACCTAGATTTTTGATTGATACATTTTGGGTATGTTTCCTGCTACATTTTTAGGAACATTTCTCTAGTAGCAGAGAGACATGTTAGTAGCCTACCTGGAGCATCACAGAGGAATGTGTCTTGGGCCGAATCCCTGTCTAGCATTCTTTTAGACCGTTGCCTGGACGACTGTTCCTGGCTCCCACCGGCATCCCCTCCGCTACCATCTCCATAGCTTCATAAAATAAACATGAACACAACAAAATTATACATGAGACATCTAGACAATTCATATCAATCACACAGGCAATAGCTAAATCAGTACCCCACGCAACAATGGACATATGGACTCCCTATACAATTATCCAGCATTTTTTAATCGTAGCTATACTATATCATGTGCAAGTGTAACCCTGTTCCATCTCTATCGTGCCTCTGAACTGAAAGATGCCAAATTGTAGCCTGTTTTAGTGAGTAATTATAATCTGGGGCTGAGTGAACGCAATGTCCCATGGTTCTACTCTGTTGTGGCAGCCATTTTGTGCAGGGCTCTCTGTGTGTGGTGGAGAGCTCCTCCGGTTTTAGCACAGTACCTCCCAGCTGTCTTGTCTTTGAGGTGTTGCGGTATCAGAGACAGTGTGTTTCCAGGCCCTGTGTTCTGTTGAAGCTTGGCTAAGGCAGACTGTCGCACCCCGATGTATGTCCCTCGAGGCTCAAACCCCTGCATTAAAAACATAAAAGTCAACGGAATCTGACGACAGCCGAAGCAGGAAAACAATGCACTGAATTAATTTACATGAGAAATATGTACGCCTAATGCTGACTGTTTGGCCTACAGTAGGTGAATGAAGACTGATTAGATGCTAAGGTTTAGTGACATACTATAATGGATGCTTTGAAAATTGATAGTAACATTGTACATGCAGTGTTGATTGATATAACGTTGTCTTCAATATTCTTCCAGATTATTTTTTTTACCCTGGTCTCTGCCATGGTCATTACATGTTGATCGCCATGAGTTTAACTGTACACATTTATTACACACATGGTAATTCAATTTGTTTATTTAACTATTCTTGACTGTTCATTATACCTGCAATTGCACTGATATGGCTACACTTGTATTTCTTGAGCTGACAAGATGAAATGTTTTGAGAGATCTGCCGGGTCTACTTTATTTACGACAGCTTTTCAAGAGGCAGGAACGAGCTAAAAAATAAAAGGGGTTTACAGTAGCATTCGGTTTGACAGAAAGTTGGCAGAGAACGCGACAGTGCTGCAGAGAGAGGCACTCACCATGAGCGGGTCAGAGAAGTCTGGCAGGGGACCAATCAACAGGCCGGCTAGGGAACATCCCAGGAGGGCCGCTGCACACCCGACGAGCACCGCCAGAGGATACCTCACTACCACCTGGGAGTAACTGTCAAGAAAATGCCACAGGAAAAGAGGATCTCAGTGACACTTATCTCTAATGGGCTTTGCATAGTTAAAGGACTGTACTGTGTGTCTCACTTGGTGGGTGTGCTAGGAAAGTCTCATGGTTCAAGTATTTTTCAGGTAAGTACAACATTTAACATTAAATTTCAAAACATTGGTCACCAGTACTCATATTTTGAGTTATGCAATGCTATTGTGAGCTTACGACCATGTTGTATAGCTTAATGAAATACTATTTTGAGCTTAGAACCATGTTGTATAGCTAACTTAAAGACTAAAAATATATTTTTGTCCTAATTACTGCCATGCACTGTGCACATTAAGGATGCAATGGAAATTGTAGGTCATTTTGCTGTTACACAATCATCTTGTTGTCGTGGATACTGACTTTCTAGGGATCCAGTAGAGTCCGTCATCCCTAAAATAGACAAATAATTCTGCGTCATTGACCTTTTTATAATTTTTGCATGATAATTATGCTTGTGTACAGCATATGGAATACAGACCTGACTGTGACCACATGATGCTGTTTGGACTTCTGGGTGCCACCGCCGTCATGGGAACCGTGCAGCCAGTGGCAGCGGACAGCGTTGTGACAGGAAGGAACATGGGAGGGGCTGCAGCTGCGACCCGTCTTGACAGCGCTTGTCGAGCAGTCGGTGTGAGGAGGACCCACAGTGATTGGATGCGACTCCAGACAGGCTTTGCCTTTGATTGGCTTGTGATGGCCACAACAGTGACATTGTCGGTGCTGCTGTGAATGGTAGGTGCATCCCTGGGAGACTTGGTGGTAGAGCTGGGAGGAGGTGGAGGAGGAGGGTCTGGGGAGGCTGCAGCTGTCAGACTGGTCCCCTTCGGTTTGAATCCGAGTGGCCTGGGCCTCCGGGCACACACTGTCAGGAGGACACAGTGACACCTCCGGTATCTCACTGTGAAAAGACAGAGGGGGGGAAAGTGTATTTATTTATAACCCCTACGGTTGCAGTGTTTGTCATTGTCAAATGTACACCAGAATTTTCGATAATCAATGTTTCAGCTCAGTGGCTTCCCCGGCTGCAACAATTTTTTACTAAGCCTTGAGTAGGTAAACCTAATGAATCGTGTAAGGGGGGACTTCCAATGTATTGTTGCGTTGTTGCTTGAAACCCAATTTGGCAAACCAAATGAATTAGGTAAGGAATGACACCTAAAGTATTGTTTCGTTGCTCGAAGGCCCAATTAGTCCAAGAGATGCTCCATCTGCCCTGTCTGTGTTTCAACATCCAAAAGAGAGTCCTGTTGATGGAGACTGCAGTGGATCTGATGAAGAATGACTCCTGTTTATGGAAGAAGTACATTGCACAGATGTTATGGGTTAAGTTATGTGCTTTTCTTCCTCATGTTTTCTCTAAAGAACAGGACATAGACTATACACAATGACACTCTGCTGACTATCAGCGAGAGAGAGCTGACTACTTGCGTTAGGCCTAATGACAAGTAACGTTTAGAAATCGGAATCCTTATTTACCGAACTGTAAGTAATATTAAATTCCCGTTATTACAATACTCTATAGCAGGGGTATTCAACTCTGAACGTACGAGGTTCGGAGACAGCTGGTTTTCTGTTCCAACTGATAATTAATTGCACCCACCTCGTGTCCCAGGTCTAATTAAGAGGGGAACAATGACAAAATGCAGTGGAACTGACTTCGGGGTCCAGAGTTGAGTTTGCGGGCTCGATAGTATGACTGAATTAAACAAGGCAACAGTAAACATGTCATCCCCCAACGAATGATGCAACGTCCCCCCTTGGGCCAATTGAGATATCACATGTGACTAATACATTTCAGTTCATTACTATAGCTCCCGCCTTGGGCCAATTGAGATATCGCATGTGACTAATACATTTCAGTTCATTACTATAGCTCCCGCCTTGGGCCAATTGAGATATCGCATGTGACTAATACATTTCAGTTCATTACTACAGCTCCCGCCTTGGGCCAATTGAGATATCGCATGTGACTAATACATTTCAGTTCATTACTACAGCTCCCGCCTTGGGCCAATTGAGATATTGCATGTGACTAATACATTTCAGTTCATTACTACAGATCCCGTCTTGGGCCAATCAGTGTATTTTAACAAAAAATGCCGGATCTCGATGGCAAGACTCATCCATCATTCACCCAAGTTTAGTCAAAATTGGCCCAGTGCTGTCTGAGATATTGCGTGTGACAAACGGAAACATATCCACAGTCCCCTCCCCGATTTCATTGTGGGGGACAACCAGACATTTATGCACAGTCTAATTTCTCCAGTTAAAGGGTCAAATGACGTTATGGGTTGTTTTCCCAGACCTGGTCGTCTGGGTGGACTGAGACGCCACTTCTTTGATCCCCATCACCTCATCGCCAAGGCGACGGGGTAAGTAAACAGAGAGCAGTACTTGAGGGCTTTATTTGCATTTCCAACCACCGGGGGAGAGATAGGTGGGCAGCAAATTCATCACAACTCGACTGTGTGCCATTGGGCATTTCAAAATGTCGCTGTTTTAAGAATAATAAAAAAGGGTCTAAAGATGTATCGGTCTCTTAAAAGAGTGGAGTCAATTTCTCAAACCTTCGTAGTGGTTCCACTCAAATCACCCCGTCAAGATGACCATTTTTGGCAGGGGGAAAAAATATGTTGCTGTTGGGTGGCTGATGCGTCACCAGCTTGCTTCTGAACTTACTCAGCTGAAAGCACTATTTATTTGCTGTCCAATTAGAAGTTGCCATGTAACCCTCAGCTGACACATCACAAGCTGCGCAGAGCACTGACGGCAGCATGATGGGGGCTTCTGTGCTAACAGCAGGTGCTGCCCACTGCACTCCTTAGGACTGTGTTACTGCAGTGGTAAACTCTGGTATTCACTGCTTCTCATTGACCACTTTTAATAGAGCTAGGTCATGCTTGCAAAGCTAGGCAATTAGTGGATCCAGTTCATTATCGAACAGAGCAGTTACAAAAAATATCTCCTGCTGGGTGTTACGAGCCCCCTGCATGCAAGCTACGTAATCAAACAACAATCGCCTGAGATATTGCCAATCTCTCAAATATGATTTGACATGGGAAATGTTCTATCAAAGGTTGATATGACATTGTATTTCAGTCTAAACAGGGTGTTACTATTCTGATACTCTGCTACATTGCATTCGTGTCATACTGTCGGCCAGCACCACCCTCGATGGAACAGCGCTGTGCATTTTGCTAAACGTTGATATTACATCGTATTTAGGTCTAAAGGTGCTTTCATGTTTGGCCCCCCGTACTACTACGGGTGGCCTGTTTAATGATTTTATGGAGATGGAATTAGCAAGCACGTTGTTCATGAGGGAACCATCTCAGGGTTTGTCCTTTGTTTGAACCCACACGATGTACCGGGGGGGTCGTGTTCAGTAGTAGCATACACCATAGCAAAACGTTCATGATCTCCCGCCATCTTAAGGTGTGTATGATGTGGAGTAACATGCAGAAATACATTGGTGTCCGAAGTGGGATTCTCTGCTTACTAGGTTTCACATCATTCAACCACTCTATTTGGTTTCACATCATTCAACCACTCTATTTGGTTTCACATCATTCAACCACTCTATTTGGTTTCACATCATTCAACCACTCTATTTGGTTTCACATCATTCAACCACTCTATTTGGTTTCACATCATTCAACCACTCTATTTGGTTTCACATCATTCAACCACTCTATTTGGTTTCACATCATTCAACCACTCTATTTGGTTTCACATCATTCAACCACTCTATTTGGTTTCACATCATTCAACCACTCTATTTGGTTTCACATCATTCAACCACTCTATTTGGTTTCACATCATTCAACCACTCTATTTGGTTTCACATCATTCAACCACTCTATTTGGTTTCACATCATTCAACCACTCTCTTGGTTTTACATCATTTAACCACTCTCTTGGTTTCACATCATTTAACCACTCTCTTGGTTTAAGATCATTTAACCACTCGCCTAATTATTATGATGCATTTGGTACTTCTCATGCAGAATTGAATATTGATTGTTGTGGTTGGTTTTTGTTGGCTAATGAGTAAGCATGCATCTGATGCATCATGGGGAAGTTTGACAAGGGTACCTGAGTGTCAGTGGTTGCATATCATCAGGGAGAGTGGGATATGCAACAACAACAAAAAACATCTACAATTCACAAGTGTTTTAATACACACTTGTACATGTATCAAATCGGACAAAATGTATTTTAAAATGTATTTTAAAATGTATTTTAAAATGTATTTTATATGTAACAGCTCTATCCATTTGCAAAAAAAAAAACAGGTTTGGAAAGGCACTGCATAGAGGTGTGCAAGAGATGCTACACTGACAACAGGATCTTTCAACTATTACTTCCAGCTTTGTCACTCCCTCCTCCAGTGTCAATAACAGGAGTCTGGCTTATTGTTATGAAAAGGACAGAAAAGTATTTGTATGTGCCTTTTCTGACCAATATACTGAACAAAAATATAAACTCAACAGTTTTGATGATTTTACTGAGTCACAGTTTCATATAAGAAAATCAGTCAATTGAAATAAATTCATTAGGCCCTAATCTATGGATTTCCCAGGACTGGGCAGGGGCGCAGCCATGGGTGGGCCTGGGAGGACATAGGCCCACCCAGTTCGGCGCAAGGCCCACCCATTGGGGATCAAGGCCCAGCCAAACACAATTCGTTTTTCACCACAAACAGGCTTTATTACAAACAGAAATACTCCTCAGTTTCATCAGCTGTCCTGGTGGCTAGTCTCAGATGATCCCGCAGGTGAAGAAGACAGATGTGGAGGTCCTGGGCTGACGTGGTTACACGTGGTCTGCAGTTGTGAGGCCTAAAACGGCGTTGGAGGCGGCTTATGGTAGAGAAATTAACATTCAATTCTCTGGCAACTGCTCTGATGGACATGCCTGAAGTCATCATGCCAATTGCACGCTCCCTCAAAACTTGAGACATCTGTGGCATTGTGTTGTGTGACAAAACTGCACATTTTAGAGTGGCATTTTATTGTCCCCAGCATAAGGTGCACCTGTGTAATGATCATGCTGTTTAATCAGCTTCTTGATATGCCACACCTGTCAGGTGGATGGATTATCTTGGCAAAGGAGAAATGCTCACTAACAGGGATGTAAACAAATCTGTACACAAAATTTGAGAGAAATAAGCTTTTTGTGCTTTAATGGGACATTTCTGGGATATTTTTTTTCAGCTTATGAAACATGGGACCAACACTTTACATACTGCATTTCTATTTCTGTTCACTGTAGTTGTTTTTTTTTGCATTATGAAACACAATTTTCCATATGGCAGACACATGGTCTATGATGCTCATCTTCCCATATGGCAGACACATGGTCTATAATGCTCATCTTTCCATATGGCAGACACATGGTCTATGATGCTCAGCTTTCTTGTCCTCGGTGACCTCTGGAGAAGAAAAAAAACGGACACCTCCCCCCCTGAATATTAAGTTGAATATTAACTTAAAGCAGAGTTGCCCAACTGGCGGCCAGCGGGGCCAGTCATTTTGTTTGTTGGCTGTCTTAAACGGGTACTACGAGATTCTGGCAGTTAAGTTGCAGAGTTCCAGTCGTTGCACTAATGCTAGTTAATTAACATTAGCTTGCGAAACTAACTCTAAATTCCTTCATACTGCAGACAGACATATAAAAATGGTTAATCTGACAGAATCTCACATTATCCCTTTATTGACCTTCCTTTTCGTAACCTCGTAACCTCCCAAGATGCACCGATAGCACAAATCTCAACAAAAATACTTCTACGTAGAACATTTAGGGCCAGTTACCCAGGCACAAATTAGGCCTGGTGCTGGACTGCAGGACTAGTTTTAATCTGTGTTGGAGAAACCGGACATGAGTATTATTCCCTGTTAATTGTTTTTAAGTGTTTATCCAATAGTTCCCTAATCCACAAGTCAAACCAATTCATCAGTATGTTGAGAGAATTATTTGTATCTAACCATAGCTATTACATGAAGTACTGTAATACACTTCAGACCAAAAGTATGTGGACACCGTCTCGTCAAACATCTCATTCCAAAAGCATAGGCTTTAATATAGAGTTGGTCCCCCCTTTCCTTCTATAACAGCCTCCACTCTTCTGGGAAGGCTTTCCACTAGATGTTGGAACATTTCTGTGGGGACTTGCTTCCATTCAGCCACAAGAACATTAGTGAGGTCGGGCAATGATGTTGGGCGATTAGGACTAGCTTGCAGTCGGCATTCCATTTCATCCCAAAAGTGTTTGATGGGGTTGAGGTCAGGGCTCTGTGCAGGCCAGTCACACTGATCACGACAAACAATTTCTGTATGGATCTCACTTTGTGCATGGGGCATTGTCATACTGAAACAGGAAAGAGCCTTCCCCAAACTGTTGCCACAAAGTTGGAAACAGAATCGTCTAGAATGTCATTGTACGCTGTAGCATTAAGATTTTCCTTCACTGGAACTAAGAGGCCTAGCCCGAACATTGAAAAACAGCCCCAGATCATTATTCCTCATCCACCAAACTTTACAGTTAGCACTATGCATTCGGGCAGGTAGCGTTCTCCTGGCATCCACCAAACTCAGATTAGTCCGTCGGACCGCCAGATGGTAAAGCGTGATTCATCACTCCAGAGAACGCATCTCCACTCTTCTATAGAAGAGCGGCTGCTCAGCCATGGAAACCCATTTCATGAAGCTCTAGATGAACAGTTATTGTGCTGACGTTGCTTCTAGAGGCAGTTTGGAACTCCGTAGTGAGTGTTGCAACCGAGAACAGATGATTTTTCAGCACTCTGCGGTCCTGTTCTGTGAGCTTGTGTGGCTTACCACTTTGCGGCTGAGCCGTTGTTGCTCCTAGACGTTTCCACTTCACAATAACAGCACTTACAGTTGAACGGGGAAGCAGGAAGCAGGAAGCAGAAATTTGATGAACTGACTTTTTGGAAAGATGGCATCTTGTAACGGTACCACGTTGAAAGTCACTGAGCTCTTCAGTAAGGCCATTCTACTGCCATTGTTTGTCTATGGAGATTACATGGCTGTGTGCTCGATTTAATACACCTGTCAGCAACGGGTGTGGCTGAAATAGCCGAATCCACTAATTTGAGGGAAGTTTCCAAATACTTTTGTATATATAGTGTATGTCCAATGTTGATGGCTAAACTAAAGCAGGGGCAATGTAGTGACTATTAGTTATCTATCAAAAAACTGGCACGGTGGAGTTTTGCCCAGTGGATTTGTGGTTTCCCCTGGGCTGACCCTACAGTAGGCTATTGTGTCAGCAATGTCGTATGCATATCTGCATTATGCTGACTTGGGAGAGCACAGAGTGAGTGTGTAGCTGAGGAATACCAGATATCTCTGGATCCCGGGAGATTGCCTATTGAAGTGAATGTTAATTGTGGATTGGGTGAATTGACTGCCACACTCAACCTGTTATTGGACTGTAACATTTCAATTCAACATACTCTGGGGAGAGATTGGCTGCTATTGTACAGCATTTGAAAACACATTTTACAAATACAAATCAATGTATCTCTCACCCACCAAAAAAAACAGTAAATGAAAGATGGACTTCTTCCTGTTTAGTCTGCTCTTGATTTACAATTCATGTAAGCAGTGGCACATTTGTACATTATAATAAATACAATATTGAAGAATAGGACTCTGGGAAATCCATAAAATGTATTGCTGTGGTCATCAAGTGCTTACAAATACAAAGAACATTGATATTCATTGACAGACAGATGGATATAGCCTACACTGACATAACGGCAATAATGGCTGGACAAAACACCAATACAAATGTATATTTAATGATGCAGAGGAATAATTTAACAGCCGACAAGACAAACACCGTTCTTTTTCTTTGAGGGGAACAGAGAACGAAAGGCTACGTACCTTTGAAATGTCTCCCTTGCAGGTCTTTCAGTTCTTGGCGAATCCATGACTATAGCGTCTGCGCGCTCATCGGTGATAGAGCAAGTATCCATTCTATCAGTTACTTTTCTCCTGTCGGAAATTTCCAACTGGGAAATTGAGGGATTCAGCCTCGTGTTTACTACTTGGAATAGTAAGATCTGTTATATTGTACAACGGCAAAAGGGATGGATGGATGTTTGAGTAACCTATCTGCTAAAGCCTGGTTTGCTATTGGTCGACGTGTTGTGATGAGCTCTTCTGCTGTTGAGGAGAAGTTTAGATGACCGTGAATAGCACGGGCGCTGTTCAATTGAGGGTGGTGCTGGCCTATACAGTATGACACGGATACAATGTATCGACAATATTGCCTGCATTGTTTTGATTCGTGCGTAGCCCGCTATTCAAAACAATATCTGTTAAATTTTTCTCCTCTTCTTAAATCTATTATTTACCTTTATATAGAAAGCTGGCAGAATGCCATGAATCTGTAAGTCTGAATAATTTATTGTGAATAATACAGTATCAAATCAAATTTGATTGGTAACATCCACATATTTAGCAGATCTTATTGCTGGTGTAGCGAAATGTTTGTATTGTCACATAACTAGCCTATATAACGGGCAACTATCATTTTAGATTAGATTGGCCGAAGCAATCGTTATATTACACCGTTTTGGTTCAAATACAATACAGAAGACTAAATAAGCTACACCTATTTTTTGTATTTATTATTGTGGCCCCAGAGGGTTAGATTTGGGAAATACTCTTAGTTTTGCTTCCAAATAGAATTACAGTACTCCATGAATTAAAGTTTAGCTCCAGCTCATATTTTAGAGCCGTTCCCTAATTTACCGTCACTGTAGGCATCAGGTGACGACGCTCTTCTGCTGATTAACACTCTGCTGTTCTTTTAATGCAGACAGATAATGCACCTGGGACCCGAGAGGGAGCGAGTCTGCTCCTCCTTCGGTTACTCTTCATAAAGACATCACGCAGGCTCCTCTGGTGAATGATCAGTGGCACGCCAGCTGGTTTGTGTCTACATATGAATCATAATGCAGACACCTCGTCGTCATCATTGATCCCATTAGTATTGGCTGGAGGAAAGAACAATGGTGTGTTTTTTTTCTTTTTTTACACTCAGAGGCAACCATTGGAAAAATTGGTTGAAAATACCAACGTATTCTGAAATCATCCTTTATCAACAACTTGACTATGTGTCAAAACATTTAGATGATCCAAGCAAGCAGATCCTTTTCTAGAGAAACCATTACTTTTTTTGTTAGCTAGCGATTTTAGTTTTGACTATAACATTTTAAATATGCCTACAGAGTAGCATATTATGTCAAGAACCCATTGATGTATCTCACATTTAGATGTACATGTTCCAAACAGTCCCCTTTTTTTTCTTTCGAGAAACAATCAATTAGCTCCAAAGAAATTCTGAGGTTATTGACTTAATAACATTTGAAACATGGCATTTCGCTCTTAAGATAAATCTATGCAAGTTCGAGTAGTCTATATGACAAGATACTTAAGTAGGCCTACAGATGCACAGTACTCAGAATGAGCTTCAATCTGCCCATTGCCATTGGATTTTCACATGACAGATTTAACACTGGGTTTAGCATCTATATTGTACTTTATCTACTGTACATTCAGTCTGTAAATAAGCTGTGAGGGTTGATCATGAAGCGTTGAGGCTAATGCCGCTACAGCCTCAGCCCGCCTATAGCTTTGTCTACTCTGTATTAAGGTTGGACGTGAAACGACACCCATGGTAATTTCCTGTGGCAGATTTCTTCTCAGTGAGTAGTGATGCGAGCGAAAATGGTTTATTTATGTCCTGGATACAGCTCAAGACGGAGCGGAAAGATTTCCCTAATAAGGGATACAAGAGGTTCCCAAAGGCAAGATGTTGCTTATGAACACGAGATAGGAAGATAAAGCGCCAGGAGTATTATTAAAAGGCATGCTATGAGAATTGTGACGATTGTTCCCAAATGAGCAACAAGATATATTTTATATTTCAGTAAGGGAAGTGTGAACTGTGAACAATATTTCACAATGAATCATCACATCTGACCTTCAGTCTAGGATAGAGAGTAATGGTTAATAATTCAACTGTTCCATTTTTAATACCATTAGACATATAGTTAGCTAAAGTAATTGCATGCAGAACTGCAGGGATTTCATCCAAGTATAGTTCCAGTTCATTTTACCTGGCACTGACAGTTGGCTAGCTATTATTCCTCTGCCCTTGTATCCATAAGAAGATAATGCCATTTTGCTGATGAATTTTGTGCATGGTGCCATTTAAAAAAACAGACTAGGAAGGTGTGTTGCTATGGTTACTCCATCCATCTGCATGAGGATGTTTACCTATCTTATCTCACAATGAAATAACATGTTAATTTTTATGTGTAAAAAAAAAAAAGTTCTTACAAAATCTAATTTGACCTTTATTTTTTTAGTTTAGACTGACAATCATCAAACTGTTATTTTCAATGTAAATGTACTAGTCACTAACAAAGGTATTTTCAGTCTAGACCAGAGGTATTCAAATCCTACCCTGGAACTCTGAAGTACTGCTGGTTTTCTCTTCTACCTGATCATTAATTGCACCCACCTGGTTTCCTAGTTCTTAATCAGTCTCTGATTACAGGGGAATCACCCACCTGGTGTCCCAGTTGTAAATCAGTCTCTGATTACAGGGGAATCACCCACCTGGTGTCCCAGTTGTAAACCAGTCTCTGATTACAGGGGAATCACCCACCTGGTGTCCCAGTTGTAAATCAGTCTCTGATTACAGGGGAATCACCCACCTGGTGTCCCGGTTGTAAATCAGTCTCTGATTACAGGGGAATCACCCACCTGGTCTCCCAGTTGTAAATCATTCTCTGATTCCAGGGGAATCACCCACCTGGTCTCCCAGTTGTAAATCAGTCCCCTGAATTGCAGGGAAAGAATGTACAAAAAGCAATGGAACTGACTTCAAGGTCCAGATTAGAATTTGAAGGGTCTAGACTCTCCTAATCTCTTTTCCAAATTAATTAATTTAATAACATGCCAAGTGAATCCCACCTGTATGAGATATATTACACTTAGACTACTAGTCACTACTGGGTATGCTACTGATAGACTACTAGTCACTATACTGGGTATGCTACTGATAGACTACTAGTCACTATATTGGGTATGATACAGATAGACTACTAGTCACTATACTGGGTTGGTCTACTGATAGACTACTAGTCACTATACTGGGTAGGACTACTGACAGACTACTAGTCACTATACTGGGTTGGTCTACTGATAGATTACTAGTCCCTATACTGGGTAGGCCTACTGATAGACTACTAGTCACTACTGGTAAAATTAAACCATGCAACTGTCTTTTCCTACTAGCACTGACTTTGCTAATAACTACATTGTTGAGGGAAAATAAACTTGCTACGATTGTGATATGTTATTGTCTCACCTAGCTATCTTAAAGAGGGATGCTGTACTGTAAGTCACTCTGGATATGAGTGTCTCTAAACAAGAGTGTCTCTGGATAACAGTGTCTCTAAACAAGAGTGTCTCTGGATAACAGTGTCTCTGAACAAGAGTTTCTCTGGATAACAGTGTCTCTGGATAACAGTGTCTCTGGATAACAGTGTCTCTGGATAACAGTGTCTCTGGATAACAGTTTCTCTGGATAACAGTTTCTCTGGATAACAGTGTCTCTGGATAACAGTGTCTCTAAACAAGAGTGTATCTGGATAACAGTGTCTCTGGGTAACAGTGTCTCTGGATAACAGTGTCTCTGGGTAACAGTGTCTCTGGGTAACAGTGTCTCTGGATAACAGTGTCTCTGGGTAACAGTGTCTCTGGGTAACAGTGTCTCTAAACAAGAGTTTCTCTGGATAACAGTGTCTCTGGATAACAGTGTCTCTAAACAAGAGTCTCTCTGGATAACAATGTCTCTGGGTAACAGTGTCTCTGGGTAACAGTGTCTCTAAACAAGAGTGTCTATGGATAACAGTGTCTCTGGATAACAGTGTCTCTAAACAAGAGTGTCTCTGGATAACAGTGTCTCTGGATAACAGTGTCTCTGGATAACAGTGTCTCTGGGTAACAGTGTCTCTGGGTAACAGTGTCTCTGGGTAACAGTGTCTCTGGGTAACAGTGTCTCTTGGTAACAGTGTCTCTTGGTAACAGTGTCTCTGGGTAACAGTGTCTCTGGGTAACAGTGTCTCTGGGTAACAGTGTCTCTAAACAAGAATGTCTCTGGATAACAGTGTCTCTGGATAACAGTGTCTGCTATATGCACATGTGTGTGAGAGGAAAGTCTACAGAGTGACAAAGTTGTAAATGTTTAGGAAGAATATGAACTTGAATATTCTGTAAAAGAAATTCTCTCCTGTAATTCTTGAATTAGGTTTATGCATCTTGGCTGTATCACATCCGGCCGTGATTGGGAGTCTCATAGGGGGCACAATTCCCCCAGCGTCGTCTGGGTTTGTCATGTAGGCCGTCATTGTAAATAAGAGTTGGATCTTAACTGACTTGCCTAGTTAAATAAAGGTTAATATATATATATACATATATATATATATATATATGTATATATAACACATTTAACCAGGGATGAACAACTTTGATGAGGATGTGGGCCCCCACCAATTATTATTGTTTTGCCATTGGGCAGAGAGAAATGTTTGCAGTTTTTAATGTGATATCTGAGGGACCACCAGCCGGTAATTCGATCATGATAAATGAATTTAGCAATAAAAAATAAAAAATTGCTGAAATGGCTAATTGACTGACTATCAGTGACTTACACAACATGATAAAAACTGCTGATGCACAACCAAATATCGAAATTGCACCTTGTGTATTCTACTATTATCATTTGCAACAGTAAATTGAGACCCCGATTGAGTTCAATTTGTTTTTGGTGGAAATTGATCTGAGGGTGTTATGCTGCCCGCAGACCAACAGTTGCCCATCCCTGATTTAAACCATTTTACTTGTGAAAACACTGCATCAGCTAACTCAGGGGCCTGATTTTACGGGAAGACACGCTTCTTTCTGGTGGGCGTGCCTCAAGAGGTAAAAACAATGAGTTCAACCTTGCTTTCTCTCTGACCATGACCACAAAGTAGATCTATCATCCGATTGAATTGACAGCTTTTGGTGTGTTTTCCTACAACCGTTGAAAGACCTGTCCACAATGCGCAGCCCTCTTTGCGCCGCAGCACTTTTATATATTCTGGTCTTTTCTTTAACATTTTTATATGAACAGTTGGTACTTCAGAGTTCATCTTAAATTTACCAATGGAACTCTTGAGGATGATTTTGTTATGGAGTCTAACGGATGTGAAATAGCTAGCTAGTTAGCGGTGGTGCGCGCTAAATAGCGGTTCAATCGGTGACATCACTTGCTCTGAGCCCTTGAACTAGTGGTTCCCCTTGCTCTGCAAGGGCTGCAGCTTTTGTGGAGCGATGGGTAATGATGCTTCGTGGGTGACTGTTGTTGATGTGTGCAGAGGGTCCCTGGTTCGCGCCCGGGTATGGGCGAGGGTTATACTGTTACAGGAGCATAACGCATTAGTTCATGAACTCAACGAAAGACGCAAGGAAATCCTCCCTTTCCTCATCTATTCTGGGGCAGAGAGGTTGTTGGATGAATCCGTACATTTTGCACAATCATTTGAAAGTAATAATTTGGATATTAGTTTGTAGAAGGAGAGTGAAGTTTCCATTGAATCTATTAGAACGAATAAGGATCATATTGTCTGTGATCAGCTTGCTGATATGAAAGCTGTGAATATCCTTGGTTCGGGTTATACCAAAATAGTGCTCAAATTTGTGCTATCGGAGGGACATTCTGTTGCTTTGAAGACTGTGTACGACAAAGGAACTGACATGGGGAGATGTCTCGCAGATTTTAAAGACCCCTTGGGCTGTCACAAGCTCCTGTCTTTCAAACTGAAAAATAAATAAAATACTTTTGCTGCAGAAACTGCAACATCCAAACATCATCAAGGTACGTGAAAAGGGTATTAATTGAATTAATACATAAATGGACTAAGGAATAGAAAATAACTTTATTGATATCCAGGGGGTATCGACAAATCAAGGTGTCAAAGGCTTACACAAACATACAACATAGCCCCGCCTTTAAAAAAACATGACCTACAGTGTTAGAAAACTAGAAACCTCAAGCCCATCAGTGTGACTTAGTTGCGTATTTAAGGAGCTATCCCCTTCTCTATGTCTATTATGCTCTGCTGCATGTGTAAAATGGATGAAAAGCCTCGATGTGCATCTGCAGGACCTTCCTAATGTATTTCCTCTTGAACCTCTCCTGACCTTGGCTCTCAGTTCTGCATCAGCAGCTGGAGGAGATACAGTGTCCCTCTGTTGGCTACTCTGCCCATTGCTCTAAAAATCCACCAAGTCTATTTAATCAATCCATTACAGTCTAATTTGCAATGTGAATGTAAGCAGTCGTAACTGTAGTTGTAGGCTACTGTGATGACTACCTTAATGAACACACTTGGCTCCTGAGTGGTGCAGCGGTATAAAGTACCTCATCTCAGTGCTTGAGGTGTCACTGCAGACACCCTGGTTCGAATCCAGGTTGTATCACAACAAGCCGTGATTGTGAGTCCCATAGAGCGGCGCACAATTGGCCCAGTGTCGTTTGGGTTAGGCCGGTGTAGGCCTTCATTGTAAATAAGAATTTGTTCTTAACTGACTTGCCTAGTTAAATAAAGGTTAAATAAATCAAATAAAACAGTTATTAACCGTAACAGACCAAAGTAATAGAGCACATTTTGCTGGTTTGTCCTGAGAACGTGTTGAAACAGTTATGCTGCTTTCTCATAATTCTCTCCTGATAGTGCAGTATAACCTATTTCCCCCTGTAGCTCTGAGGCCACTGTGAGGACAGTAAAAGGGCAGGTGGTATCACCATCTTGGAGCAGGGCATCCCACTGCAGATGATCCAGCTACTACAGCGCCCCTGAGAGGAACGCTTTCGGGTACGAAGAACACTAGGCACTAGTCTCTCTTCCTCTCTCTCTCTCTTCTCTCTCGCGCTCTCTCTCAATTCAAAGGGCTTCATTGGCATGGGAAATACAGTTGAAGTCAGAAGTTTACATACAGTCGTGGCCAAAAGTTTTGAGAATGACACAAATATTACTTTCCACAAAGTTTTCTGCTTCTGTGTCTTTAGATATTTTTGTCAGATGTCACTATGGAATACTGAAGTATAATTACAAGCATTTCATAAGTGCCAAAGGCTTGCCAAAGGCTTTTATTGACAATTACATGAAGTTGATGCAAAGAGTCAATATTTGCTGTGTTGACCCTTCTTTTTCAAGACCTCTGCAATCCACCCTGGCATGCTGTCAATTCACTTCTGGGCCACATCCTGACTGATGTCAGCCCATTCTTGCATAATCAATGCTTGGAGTTTGTCAGAATTTGTGGGTTTTTGTTTGTCCACCTGCCTCTTGAGGATTGACCACAAGTTCTCAATGGGATTAAGGTCTGGGGAGTTTCCTGGCCATGGACCCAAAATATCGATGTTTTGTTCCCCTGAGCCACTTAGTTATCACTTTTGCCTTATGGAAAGGTGCCCTATCATGCTGGAAAAGGCAGTGTTTGTCACCAAACTGTTCCTGGATGGTTGGGAGAAGTTGCTCTCGGAGGATGTGTTGGTACCATTCTTTATTCATGGCTGTGTTCTTAGGCAAAATTGGGAGTGAGCCCACTCCCTTGGCTGAGAAGCAACCCCACACATGAATGGTCTCAGGATGCTTTACTGTTTTCATGACACAGGACTGATGGTAGCGCTCACCTTGTCTTCTCCGGACAAGCTTTTTTCCGGATGCCCCAAACAATCGGAAAGGGGATTCATCAGAGAAAATGACTTTATCCCAGTCCTCAGCAGTCCAATCCCTGTACCTTTTTCAGAATATCAGTCTGTCCCTGATGTTTTTCCTGGAGAGAGGTGGCTTCTTTGCTGCCCTTCTTGACACCAGGCCATCCTCCAAAAGTATTCACCTCACTGTGCGTGCAGATGCACTGACACCTGCCTGCAGCCATTCCTGAGCAAGCTCTGTGCTGGTGGTGCCCCGATCCCACAGCTGAATCAACTTTAGGAGACGGTCCTGGTGCTTGCTGGACTTTCTTGGGCCCCCTGAAGCCTTCTTCACAACAATTGAACCACTATCCTTGAAGTCCTTGATGATCCGATAAATGGTTGAATTAGGTGCAATCTTACTGTCAGCAATATCCTTGCCTGTGAAGTCCTTTTTGTGCAAAGCAATGATGTCCGCACTTGTTTCATTGCAGGTAACCATGGTCGACAGAGGAAGAACAATGATTCCAAGCACCACCCTCCTTTTGAAGTTTCCAGTCTGTTATTCGAACTCAATCAGCATGACAGAGTGATCTCCAGCCTTGTCCTCGTCAACACTCACACCCGTGTTAATGAGAGAATCACTGACATGATGTCAGCTGGTCCTTTTGTGGCAAGGCTGAAATGCAGTGGAAATGTTTATTTGGGATTCAGTTCACTTGCATGGCAAAGAGGGACTTTGCAATCAATTGCAATTCATCTGATCACTCTTCATAACATTCTGGAGTAAATGCATATTGCCTTCATACAAACTGAGTCAGCAGACTTTGTGAAAATGTATATTTGTGTAATTCTGAAAACATTTGGCCACGACTGTACACCATAGCCAAATACATTTAAACTCAGTTTTTCACAATTCCTGACATTTAATCAGAGTAAAAATTCCCAGTCTTAGGTCAGTTAAGAACACCACTTTATTTTAAGAATGTGAAATGTCAGAATAATATTAGAGAATGATATATTTAAGCTTAAATGTTTTTCATCACATTCCCAGTGGGTCTACAGAAGTTTACATTCACTCAATTAGAATTTGGTAGTATTGCCTTTAAATTGTTTAACTTGGGTCAAACGTTTTGGGTAGCATTCCACAAGCTTCCCACAATAAGTTGAGTGAATTGTGGCCCATTCCTCCTGACAGAGCTGGTGTAACTGAGTCAGGTTTGTAGGCCTCCTTTGCTCGCACACGCTTTTTCAATTCTGCCCACAAATTTTCTATGGGATTGAGGTCCGGGCTTTGTGATGGCCATTCCAATACCTTGACTTTGTTGTCCTTAAGCCGTTTTGCCACAACTTTGGAAGTATGCTTGGGGTCATTGTCCATTTGGAAGACCCATTTGTGGTCATGCTTTAACTTCCTGACTGATGTGTTGAGATGTGCTGGGACGGTGTTCTTCAGCTTGCAAGCATACCCCTTTTTCCTCCAAACATAACTGTGGTCATTATGGCCAAACAGTTCTATTTTTGTTTCATCAGACCAGAGGACATTTCTCCAAAAAGTACAGTGTTTGTTGCAAACCGTAGTCTGGCTTTCTTGTGGCGGTTTTTGAGCAGCCCCTTCTTCCTTGCTGAGCGGCCTGTCAGGTTATGTCGATAAAGGACTCATTTTACTGTGGATATAGATACTTTTGTACCTGTTTCCTCCAGCATCTTCACAAGGTCCTTTGCTGTTGTTCTGGGATTGATTTGCACTTTTTGCACCAAAGTACGTTCATCTGTAGGAGACAGAACACGTCTCCTTCCTGAGCGGTATGACGGCTGCATGGTCCCAAGGTGTTTATACTTGCGTACTATTGTTTGTACAGATGAACGTGGTACCTTCAGGCATTTGGAAATTGCTCCCAAGGATGAACCAGAATTGTGGAGGTCTACACATTTTTTTCTGGCGTCTTGGGCTGATTTCTTTTGATTTTCCATGATGTCAAGCAAAGAGGCAATGTGTTTGAAGGTAGGCCTTGAAATACATCCACAGGTACACCTCCAATTGACTCAAATTATGTCAATTAGCTTAAGCTTCTAAAGCCTTGACATCACTTTCTGGAATTTTCCAAGCTGTTTAAAGGCACAATCAACTTAGTGTATGTAAACTTCTGACCCACTGGAATTGTGATACAGTAATTTATAAGTGAAATAATCTCTCTAAACAATTGTTGGAAAAATGACTTGTGTCATGCATAAAGAAAATGTCCTAACCAACTTGCCAACTTGCACTCCACACTGCCCTTTCCCACCTGGACAAAATGAACACTTATGTGAGAATGATATTCATTGACTACAGCTCAGTGTTCAACACCATAGGACCCTCAAAGCTCATTACTAAGCCAAGGATCCTGGGACTATACACATCCCTCTGCAACTGGATCCTAGACTTCCTGACTGAGGGTAGGTAGCAACACATCTGCCACGCTGATCCTCAACACAGGAGCTCCCCAGGGGTGCGTGCTCAGTCCTCTCCTGTACTCCCTGTTCACCCACGACTGCATGGCCAGGCACGACTCCAACACCATGATTTAGTTTGCAGACAACACAACAGTGGTAGGCCTGATCACCGACAACGACGAGACAGCCTATAGGGAGGAGGTCAGAGACCTTGCCGGGTGGTGCCAGAATAACAACCTATCCCTCAACGTAACCAAGACTAAGCAGATGATTGTGGACAACAGGAAAATAAGGACCGAGCCCGCCCCCATTTTCATCGACAGGGCTGTAGTGGAGCAGGTTGAGAGCTTCAAGTTCCTTGGTGTCATCATCAACAACAAAATAGAATGGTCCAAAAACACCAAGACAGTCGTGAAGAGGGCATGACAAAGCCTATTCCCCCTCAGGAAATGATTTGTTTTGGCATTGGTCCTGAAATCCTCAAAAGGTTCTACAGCTGCAACATCGAGAGCATGGTTGCTGGTTACATCTCTGCCTGGTACGGCAATTGCTCGGCCTCTGACCACAAGGCACTACAGAGTGTAGTGCGTCCGACCCAGTACATCACTGAGGCTAAGCTGCCTGCCGTCCAGGACCTCTACACCAGGCAGTGTCAGAGGAAGGCCCTAAAAATTGTCAAAGTCCCCAGCCACCCCAGTCATAGCCTGTTCTCTCTCTTTAACCATATCTACATGTACATACTACCTCAATCAGCCTGACTAACCAGTGTCTGTATGTAGCCTCGCTACTCTTATAGCCTCGCTACTGTATATAGCCTGTCATTTGTTAAAACTGTTGTTTTATTTATTTAACTACCTGTTGTTCACCTAATACCTTTTTTGCACTATTGGTTAGATCCTGTAAGTAAGCATTTCACTGTAAGGTCAACATCTGTTGTATTCGGCGCACGTGACAAATAAACATTGATTTGATTTTTATTCTGAAATTATTTGGAAAGGCACACACCTGTCTATATATAAGGTCCCACAGTTGATAGTGCAAAAACCAAGCCATGAGGTTGAAAGAATTAGAGCTCCGAGACAGTAGAGCTCCGAGACAGGATTATGTAGAGGCACAGATCTGGGGAAGGGTACCAAGAATTTTTTTTGCAGCATTGAAGGTCCCCAAGAACACAGAGGCCTCCATCATTCTTAAATGGAAGACGTTTGGAACCACAAGACTCTCCCTAGAGCTGGCCTCTTGGCCAAACTGAGCAGTCGGGGGAGAAGGGCCTTGGTCAGGGAGGTGACCAAGAACCCAATGGTCACTCTGACAGAACTCTAGAGTTCCTCTGGAGAGATGGGAGAACCTTATAGAAGGACAACCAGCTCTGCAGCACTCCACCAATCAGGCCTTTATGGTAGAATGGCCAGACAGAAGCCACTCCTCATTAAAATACATGACAGCCCGCTTAGAGTTTGACAAAAGGCACCTAAAGGACTCTCAGACCATGAGAAACTAGATCCTCTGTTCTGACCAAGTTTGAAATCTTTGGCCTGAATGCCAAGCGTCACATCTGGAGGAAACCTGGCACCATTCCTATGGTGAAGCATGGTGGTGGTGGCAGCATCATTCTGTGGGGATGTTTTTCAGCAGCAGGGACTGGAAGAGTAGTCAGGATCGAGGGAAATATGAACAGAGCAAAGTACAGTGAGATCCTTGATGAAGACCTACTCCAGAGTGCTCAGGACCTCAGAGTGGGCCGAAGGTTCACCTACCAACAAGACAACGACCGTAAGCACACAGCCAAGACAACGACCGTAAGCACACAGCCAAGACAACGCAGGAGTGACTTCGGGTCAAGTCCCTGAATATCCATGAGCCAGAGGCCGGACTTGAACCCGATCGAGCATCTCTGGAGAGATCTGAAAATAACTGTGCAGCAACACTCCCTGTCAAACCTGACAGAGCTTGAGAGGATCTGCAGAGAGGAATGGGAGAAACTCTCCAAACGTGTGGCTTATAGCATCATACGCAAGAAGACGTAAGGCCGTAATCGCTGTCAAAGGTGCTTCAACAAAGTACTGAGTAAAGGGTTTGAATACTTATGTTAATGCGATATTTACGCTTTTTTGTAATACATTTCATAAAACCAGTTTTTGCTTTGTCATTATGGGGTAGTGTGTGTAGATTGTCAAGGGGTCGTAATACTTTCATAATGCACTGTACATTGTTGTAACGATGTGCAAATAATTTAAGTACAAAAGGAAAAATAAATATGGGTTGTATTTACGATGGTGTTTGTTCTTCACTGGTGGCCCTTTTCTTGAGGCAGCAGGTCACAAATCTTGCTGCTGTGATGTCACACTCTGGTATTTCACCCAATAGATGTGGGAGTTTATCAAAATGGGATATGTTTTATAATTCTTTGTGGGTCTGTGTAATCTGAGAGAAATATGTGTCTTGTCATACATTTGGCAGGAGGTTAGGAAGTGCAGCTCAGTTCCCAACTCATTTTGTGGGCAGTATGAACATAGTCTGTCTTCTCTTGAGAGCCAGGTCTGCCTTCAGCGGCCTTTCTCAATTGCAAGGCTATGCTCACTGAGTCTGTACATAGTCATAGCTTTCCTTAATTTTGAGTCAGTCACAGTGGTCAGGTATTCTGCCACTGTGTCATCTCTCTGTTTAGGGTCAAATAGCATTCTAGTTGGCTCTGTTTTTTTTTGTGAATTCATTCCAATGTGTCAAGTATTATCTTTTTGTTTTCTCATGATTTGGTTGGGTCTAATTGTGTTGCTGTCCTGGGGCTCTCTTTGTGAACAGAGCCCCACGACCAGCTTTCTAAGATGAACCTGGAGAAGATCCCCTATCTGTAGGTGATGGGTTTGTTATGGAAGGTTTGGGAATTGCTTCCTTTTAGGTGGTTGTAGAATTTATCAGCTCTTTTCTGGATTTTGATCATTAGCATGTATCGGCCTTATTCTGCTCTGCATACATTATTTGGTGTTTTTCGTTGTACAAAGAGGATATATTTGTGTAATTCTGCATGCATAGTCTCAATTTGGTGTTTGTCCCATTTTGTGAATTCTTTGTTGGTGAGCTGACCCCAGACGTTCACAACCATAAAGGGCAATGGGTTCTATAACTGATTGAATAATTTTTTTGACAGATCCTAATTGGTATGTCGAATTTGATGTTCCTTTTGATGGTGTAGAAGGCCCTTCTTACCTTGTCTGACAGATCGTTCATAGCTTTGTGGAAGTTAGCTGTGGCGCTGATGTTTATGCCGAGGCACGTATAGTTTTTTTTGTGTGCTCTAAGGCAACGGTGTCTAGATGGAATTTGTATTTGTGGTCCTGGCAATTGGACCTTTTTTGGAGCACCATTATTTTTCTCTTACTGAGATTTACTGTCAGGGCCCAGGTCTGTCAGGGTCCAGGTCTGTCAGGGCCCAAGTCTGACAGAATCTGTGCAGAAGATCTAGGTGCTGCTGTAGGCCCTCCTTGGCTGGGGACAGAAGCACCAAATCATATCTCTCTCTGCCTATCTCTCTTTTCTCTCTCACTCTGCTCTCTTTCTCACTTTGCTCTTTCTGCTCTCTCTCTTGCTTGCTCTGCTCTTTCTCTCACTTCTCTCTCTGCTCTCTCTCTCTTTCTGTCTCTCACACACAGACACACTCAATCTCTCTCTCTACTGCACTCCTCCTCCACATCCCTGGAGAAAGTGCTAATCAGGAACAGCCCGTCCCCTGGCTCCCACTGGGGCATACCTGGGGTGGATGATGGGGGAGAGGGAGCTGCTGCTTGGAGGATGACGTTCTTAGCCTGGAGTGGATTAACCCAGTCCCCATCTTCATTCCAACTGGGCCTGATAAAATACTCTGAAGGACAGATGTCGGTGCTCAGGGGGGCCTCCTCTCTCACGCCTTAAGCCCTCTACTATTTTCTAGTGTGCGTAGTGTCCCATATATGTCTGTCTGTGTGCGACACTGATTCTCTGTGTGTGACACTGATTGTCTGCGTGTGTGCATTTTGTGTGTGTGAGAGAACATGCATGGATGTGCATGGATGTGCATGGATGTGCATGCGTATACGTCCAGAAGTGTTCCTTTTTGCAAGTACAGTATATGCTAATTAGAATACAAGAGTCATCAAGGGTAGTAATTTGGGGATCTGTGAAGGTGAGAAATGAATAACAGTAAGGGTGAGGTGCCTGGTCCCTCAAAGTTTATTTGTCACATACACAGATTAGTAGATGTCAAAGCAAGTGTTGCAAAATGCTTGTGTTTCAGTAAATGTCTAACAGTACAATACTAATACGCAAATAATCTCAATTAAATAAAAAATAAATAAAAAGATAAGATTGCAAAAAACATCAGAACGAGCAATATCAGAGTCCAGAATATAAATACGTGACCGACCACCTCGACTTGAATATAAATCATATTACCGTGCCTTCGGAAAGTATTCAGACCCCTTTGACTTTTGCCACAATTTGTTACCTTATTCTAAAATTGATAAAATTATTTGTATTCCTCATCAATCTACACACAATACCCCATATTGACAAACAGGTTTTTGCATATGTATTAAATATAAACAACAAATACCTTAATTACATAAGTATTCATACCCTTTGCAATAAGACTCGAACTTGAGCTCAGGTGCATCCTGTTTCCATTGGTTATAGAAACAGGATGCACTTCACAAACCTTGAAGACCTGCATCCAACTTGACAGAGCTTGATAGGACCTGCAAAGAAAAATGGGAGAAACTCCCCAAATACAGGTGTGCCAAGCTTGTAGCGTCATACCCAAGAAGACTCGAGGCTGTAATCGCTGCCGAATGTGCTTTAACGTCTTATGGCTGCAGGGGCAGTATTGAGTAGCTTGGATGAAAGGTGCCCAGAGGTGCCCAGAGTAAACTGCCTGCTCCTCAGTCCCAGTTGCTAATATATGCATATTATTATTAGTATTGGATAGAAAACACTCTGAAGTTTCTAAAACTGTTTGAATGATGTCTGTGAGAATAATAAAACTCATATGGGAGGAATAAACCCGAGAAGAAATCCAAACAGGAAGTGAGAAATCTGAGGTTGGTCGATTTTCAACCCAGCCCCTATTGAATACTCAGTGGGATATGGATAAAGTTGCACTTCCTAGGGCTTCCACTAGATGTCAACCATCTTTAGAAACTTGTTTGAGTATTCTACTGTGAAGTTGGACTGAATATGAGAGTAATGAGTCAGAGGTCCGCCAGCAGTCATGTGCTGATCACGCATTTCACATGAGAGGTAGCTGCATTCCTTTGCTTTTCTGAAGACAAAGGAATTCTCCGGTTGGAATATTATTGAAGATCTATGTTAAAAACATCCTTAAGATTGATTCCATACATTGTTTGACATGTTTCTACGGACAGTAACGGAACTTTTTGACATTTCGTCTGCAACGAGGGAACGCACTTCATGACTTTGGATTTGTTTACCAAACGTGCTAACAAAAGTAGCTCTTTGGACAAAAATCATGGCCATTTTGCCTTCTTCACCACAGTATCGGTGTGGAGGTACCATTTCAGGTACTCAGTGAAGTTTTTAACCTTCTCCACAGCGGCCCCATCAATGTGGATGGGGGCGTGCTCTCTCTGCTGTCTCCTGTAGTCCACGATCAGCTCCTTTGTTTTGTTGACGTTGAGGGAGAGGTTATTTTCCTGGTACCGCTCTGCCAGGGCCCTCACCTCCTGTCTGTAGGCTGTCTCGTCATTGTTAGTAATCAGGCCTACCACTGTTGTCGTCAGCAAACTTGTTGATTGAGTTGTAAACGTGCATAACCACACAGTCATGGGTGAACAGAGAGTACAGGAGGGGGCTGAGCATGAACTTCTGTGGGGTACCCATGTTGAGGATCAGCATGGCAAAGGTTTTGTTGCCTACCTTCAACACCTGGGGTCATCCTGTCAAGAAAGTCTAGGACTTAGTTGCAGAGCCATGAGCTTAATTTGGGGCTCCTGCGTGGCACAGCGGTCTAAGGCACTGCATCTTAGTGCTAGAGGTGTCACTACAGACATCCTGGTTCGAATACAGGCGGTATCATAACCGGCCGTGATTGGGAGTCCCACAGGGCGGCGCACAATTAGCTCAGCGTCGTCCGGGTTTGGCCGGTGTAGGCCTTCATTGCAAATAAGAATTGGTTCTTAACTGACTTGCCTAGTTAAATAAAGGTAAGATTTCAAAAATAAAAAGCTTGGAGGGTAATAAGAAGGCTGATTAGTAGTCGATGAACTACTGCTCCAAAACCGCCATAAAGAAGCCTGGTTTGCAACTGCACATGGGGAAATGTCCTTTGGTCTGATGAAACATAAATAGAACTGTTTGGCCATAATGACCATTGTTATGTTTGGAGGAAAAAGGGGGAGGCTTGCAAGCCAAAGAACACCATCCCAACAGTGAAGCACGTGGGTGGCAGCATCATGTTTTGAGGGTGCTTTGCTGCAGGAGGGGCTGATGCGCTTCACAAAATAGATGGCATCATGAGGACGGGAAAATTCTGTGGATATATTGAAGCAACATCTCAAGCAGTTAAAGCTTGGCATCAAATGGGTCTTCCAAATGGACAATGATCCACAGCATACTTCCAATGTTGTGGCAAAATGGCTTAAGGACAACAAAGTCTAGGTATTGAAATGGCCATCACAAAGCCCTGAACTCAATCCTGTAGAAAATGTGTGGGCAGAACTGAATAAGCATGTGCGAGCAAGGAGTCCTGCAAACCTGACTCAGTTACACCAGCTCTGTCAGGAGGAATGAGACTAAATTCACCCAACTTATTGTGGGAGAATTGTTGAAGCCTACCCAAAACTTTGACCCAAGTTAAACAATTTAAAGGCAATGCTACCAAATACTCAAGTTCAATTTTGGAACCCCATAGACCAAGGATATACAGAGGAGATTCACTGTCCAAGACCTAAAGTAAAACAGATAAACCTAATGTCTCGTCTTTTTTACAGATGATTTGTTCTACTGATTGTTCTTAACACTGTGTTTCTGGAGCTCAACCCTGTCACCCTTTTGTTTAGTGTGCCCCCCAACATTTCCAACACCGGCCTTGTAGGTTTAGGTGAAAGAATACCAATGGCGTAACACGACACCCCTGCCACCTTCCTCTCACTGTGAATGAGTTGACTTCCTGTTGGGTTGGAGCGAGGCCAGGCGCTCATAATTCACATCCCATGCTAATGTTTAGCAGATACGTTTGGCCCAGGCCCCACAACGTCTCTGAAAGACTCTGGTGTTCCCCCCCCCCCCCCACCGCCAAGGAGGCGGCCTTCATCTGTAACTCCCATCCTCAGTGCACTAGCTTCAGCCTGAAAAACCAGAGGATGTGGACAGGTTAGTGTCACTCATTTTCACCCTTGAGACATTGACTGAACTGTGGTTGTCATCAGGGGTGGAATTGGAAAATTATGCTTTGGGAAGTCAAAGATGTAAAATGCCTAATTTCACCTTTTAAAGTCACATTTATACAGATCAAAATTATTTCAATTTGGGAACTCCTTGTTGTCATTAAAATGCGTAAATTATTCAAGTTGTGTCACGCTCGCTATCCTCAAACTCCCTGTCATACATCGACCAAGGCGCAGCGTGCATGTAGATCCACATCTTTTAATGAAAGTGAAACACAAACAAATAAACAAACAAGTAAACAGCAAAGAACGTGACGAAGCCGAGGTGCACACAAACACACATGGAAAAATAATTACCCACAAAACACAGGTGGGAAAAGGCTACCTAAGTATGGTTCTCAATCAGAGACAACGACAGACAGCTGTCCCTGATTGAGAACCATACCCGGCCAAAAACAAAGAAATACAAAAACACAGAAAAAATAACATAGAATGTCCACCCTAGTCACACCCTGGCCTAACCAAAATAGAGAATAAAAACCTCTCTATGGCCAGGGCGTGACACGTTGACTCCCCTTAATGCTGAGTACTTTAAACCTGATATCAAGCTCCAGTTCAGATTTACTTTCATTCTGAGTCTCTGAAGAACTTAGCTTTTTTCTTATTTCTTTATCTTTGCTTGTCTGCAGGCCGGCTCCTTGCCTCATTCTGAAGCAGTTTCAGCTGTTTGGTTCCAGATGTGAACTAAGAGGTGTATTTGAAAAAGACCAACGCCTCACCGGGAACTACGGTATAAGGAGTGAGACAACGGGAGTTGGGAAAATGGAGGGAGGTTGTTTTTGAAGAAAATAAATGAATGTGATATATTTTATAGGGCTTTTTCTCAGTGGCTCGTTTGATCTGGCTGCCAGATTTTCCCTTCAGTTATAATTATGAAAAAATTGTTCCCACCTCCGCCTTGTGTGTTGTGTTTGTGACGCTATGGTAGGACTCCAAGCCTCTGGGGGAAATACACTTGATGATGAAAATGCTCCTTGTGGCTTGCCGTAGTAATACAGGTTTGTGCGTCGAGGGCTACACATGGTAACAAGCATATAGGTGCTTACATCACAGCAGTCGGCCTAGATGATCACAACCATTTAGTTCCCTCGTAATGGTCTTTGATTTGAATACCATATGTGATGCTAGAATAGAATTGCCATTGCATTGTTTGTGTTTCATTTTGTACACATTGTGGGTGTGAACCTGTACCTTTTTTCAATGAAAGAGATTCTGTTCAATGATTCATTTCTGTTCTGGACTTTTAATATGCTTATTTAAATTTTTAATATTGTTGTTTAATTTAAATGCTTTGATATATTGGGTTTTGGAGTCTGTCTTTTTGATAGCGTCACAATATGAATTGAACCCGTCTCTACGCAGTACCATCGTTGGGCCGCGGGTGTGAAAGATTCAGCAGACTGCTGACATTACTTATCTGTCTAAAAGACTAGTGCAGCTCTGCTGGAGTCTCTTTTATTGATGACTTTAACACCTTCTGGAAACAGAAGATACTCTACAGGAATGACGGAGTCCATCCAAATCATCTTGGCTCCTGGACTCTGTCTATGCATTTCAAGGCTGCGTTGAAACAATGACTGGTAAATGATCCAAGACCAGCTCAGTTAATCCCTACCATTGTGACAATGAGTCGTCATAATGCTGCATCAAATGTGCGTGATCTTAGGGGCATTGGCAAACACAATGAAGTAATTTAATTTATGTACCCCTAATTGCACCGAATACATCTGTTTATCCTACAGCTATTGTAAGCAGTAAACATGAGCCTATAAACCCGAGTTACACTGTTAGCACTGAGACGGTGTGCAATAGTAGGAAGACCACTTTATGCAGCTCACCCTGCACTATCAGCTCCAATGTAAATAACATGAGTAAGTCTACCTCTGATATGCTTCCCAGTAAAGCATTAAAAACAATCAAGCAACCCAGAAAATAGCCCGTAATAAAATATGTAGTCTAAGAAACAAGGTCCATGAAGTTAATAATTGCTTGTAACAGATAACATTCATATTCTGACTCTGAAACTCACTTAGATAATACCTTTGATGATCCAGTGGTTGCAATACATGGTTATAACATCTACAGAAAATACAGAAATGCCAACAGAGGCGGTGTTGCGGTTTATATTCAGAACCACATTCTTGTAAAGCTTAGAGACGATAGAATGTTAAATACTGTTGAAGTAATATGGCTACAGGTTCATCTGCCTCACCTAAAGCCCATTATTGTGGGAAGCTGCTATAGACCACCAAGTGCTAACAGCCATTATCTGGATAATATGTGTGAAATGCTTGATAATGTATGTGATATCAACAGAGAAAGTATATTTTATGGGTGATTTAAATATTGACTGGCTATCATCAAGCTGCCCACTCAGGAAAAAACTTCAAACTGTAACTAGTGCCTGCAACCTGGATCAGGTTGTCAGTCAACCTACCAGAGTAGTTACAAACAGCACAGGAATTAAATCATAGACATGTATTGATCACGTTTTTTACTGACGCTGCAGATATTTGCTTTAAAGCAGTATCCAAATCCATAGGATGTAGTGATCACAATAGAGTAGCCATATCTAGGAAAACCACCTTTCCAGAGGCTGGGCCTAATGTAGTGTGTAAGAGGTCAGGCTGGGCCTAATATAGTGTATAAGAGGTCAGGCTGGGCCTAATATAGTGTATAAGAGGTCAGGCTGGGCCTACTATAGTGTATAAGAGGTCAGGCTGGGCCTACTATAGTGTATAAGAGGTCAGGCTGGGCCTAATATAGTGTATAAGAGGACAGGCTGGGCCTAATATAGTGTATAAAAGGACAGGCTGGGCCTAATATAGTGTATAAGAGGACAGGCTGGGCCTAATATAGTGTATAAGAGGTCAGGCTGGGCCTAATATAGTGTATAAGAGGACAGGCTGGGCCTAATATAGTGTATAAGAGGTCAGGCTGGGCCTAATATAGTGTATAAGAGGTCAGGCTGGGCCTAATATAGTGTATAAGAGGACAGGCTGGGCCTAATATAGTGTATAAGAGGTCAGGCTGGGCCTAATATAGTGTATAAGAGGTCAGGCTGGGCCTAATATAGTGTATAAGAGGACAGGCTGGGCCTAATATAGTGTATAAGAGGTCAGGCTGGGCCTAATATAGTGTATAAGAGGTCAGGCTGGGCCTAATATAGTGTATAAGAGGTCAGGCTGGGCCTAATATAGTGTATAAGAGGTCAGGCTGGGCCTAATATAGTGTATAAGAGGTCAGGCTGGGCCTAATATAGTGTATAAGAGGTCAGGCTGGGCCTAATATAGTGTATAAGAGGTCAGGCTGGGCCTAATATAGTGTATAAGAGGTCAGGCTGGGCCTAATATAGTGTATAAGAGGTCAGGCTGGGCCTAATATAGTGTATAAGAGGTCAGGCTGGGCCTAATATAGTATATAAGAGGTCAGGCTGGGCCTAATATAGTGTATAAGAGGTCAGGCTGGGCCTAATATAGTGTATAAGAGGTCAGGCTGGGCCTAATATAGTGTATAAGAGGACAGGCTGGGCCTAATATAGTGTATAAGAGGTCAGGCTGGGCCTAATATAGTGTATAAGAGGTCAGGCTGGGCCTAATATAGTGTATAAGAGGTCAGGCTGGGCCTAATATAGTGTATAAGAGGTCAGGCTGGGCCTAATATAGTGTATAAGAGGTCAGGCTGGGCCTAATATAGTGTATAAGAGGTCAGGCTGGGCCTAATATAGTGTATAAGAGGTCAGGCTGGGCCTAATATAGTGTATAAGAGGTCATACAATATGTTTTGTAGTGATTCATATGTTGATGATGTAAAGAACATTTGCTGGTCTGTGGTGTGTAATGAGGAGCAACCAGACGCTGCACTTAACGCATTTATGAGATTACTTATTCCAGTTATTAATAAGCACGCAGACCTTAAGAAAATTACTGTAAAAACTGTTAAATCCCCTTGGATTGATGAGGAATTTTAAAATGGTATGGTTGAGTGGGATGAGGCAAAAGGAATGGCAATTAAGTCTGGCAGCCCAACTGATTGGCAAACGTACTGCAAATTAAGAAATCGTGACTAAACTAAATAAAATATACTACACTATGAAGCAAAGATAAATGAATGAGGAATGATAGTAAACAGCTTTGGGGCACCTTAATGACATTTTGAGAAAATAAGCCAACTCGTCTCCTTCATTTATTGAATCAGATTGCTCATTCACCACAAAGCCTACTGATATCGCAAACTACTTTAATGACTTTTTCATTGGCAAGATAAGCAAACTTAGGGGTGACATGCCAGCAACAAACACTGACACTACACATCCAAGTATATCACCAAATATATGACCAAATTATGAAAGACAAGAATTGTACTTTTGAATTCTGTAAAGTCAGTGTGGAAGAGGTGAACAAAAATATTGTTGTCTATCAACAATGACAAGCCACCAGGGTCTGACAATCTGGATGGAAAATTACTGAGGATAATAGCAGACGATAGTGCCACTCCTATTTGCCACATCTTCAATTTAAGTCTACTAGAGAGCCCTCAAGTTTGGAGAAAAGCCAATGTCATTCCGCTAACCAAGAATAGTAAAGCCCCCTTTACTGGCTCAAATAGCCAACCAATCAGCCTGTTACCAACCCTTAGTAAACTTCTGGAAAAAATAGTGTTTGACCAGATACAATGCTATTTTACAGTAAAAAAAAATTACAACAGAATTTCAGCATGCTTATAGGGAAGGACACTCAACAAGCACAGCACTTACACAAATGACTGATGATTGGCTGAGAGAAATTGATGATAGAATGATTGTGGGGGCTGTCTTGTTAGAGTTCAGTGCAGCTTTTGACATTATTGATCATAGTCTGCTGCTGGAAAAATGTATGAGTTATGGCTTTACACCCCCTGCTATAATGTGGATAAAGCGTTACTTGTCTAACAGAACACAGAGGGTGTTCTTTAATGGAAGTCTCTCAAATATAATCCAGTTAGAATCAAGAATTCCCCAGGGTAGCTGTTTAGGCCCCTTGCTTTTTCAATTTTTACTAACAACATGCCACTGACTTTGAGTAAAGTCAGAGTGTCTATGTATATGGATGACTCAACACTATACAAGTCAGCTACTATAGCGACTGAAATGACTGCAACACTTAACAAAGAGCTGCAGTTAGTTTCAGAGTACGTGGCAAGGAATAAGTTAG
Organism: Oncorhynchus kisutch; assembly: GCF_002021735.2. Taxonomy (NCBI): domain Eukaryota; kingdom Metazoa; phylum Chordata; class Actinopteri; order Salmoniformes; family Salmonidae; genus Oncorhynchus; species Oncorhynchus kisutch. The sequence goes on along the minus strand of NC_034180.2, from coordinate 49,060,063 downwards.
CCCTAAATATTTCTAAAACTAAAAGCATTGTATTTGGAACAAAACACTCACTAAAACCTAAACCCTCAACCAGAAATTGTAATAAATAATGTGGAAATTGAGCAAGTTGAGATGATTAAACTACTTGGAGTAACCTTAGATTGTAAACTGTCATGGTCAAAACATATTGATGCAGTAGTAGCTAAGATGGGGAGAAGTCTGTCTATAATAAAGCAATGCTCTGCCTTCTTAACAACACTATCAACAAGGCAGGTCCTACAGGACCTAGTTTTGTAGCACCTTGACTACTGTTCAGTCAGGTGGTCAGGTGCCACAAAAAAGAGACTTAGGAAAATTGCAACTGGCTCAGAACAGGGCAGCACGGCTGGCCCTTGGATGTACACAGAGAGCTAATATTAATAATATGCATGTCATTCTCTCCTGGCTAATAGTGGAGGAGCAATTGACTTCATCACTACTTATAGTTATGAGAGGTATTGACATGAATGCCCCGAGCTGTCTGTTTGAACTACTGGCACACAGCTCGGACACCCATGCATACCCAAAAAGATATGCCACAAGAGGTCTCTTCACAGTCCCCAAGTCCAGAACAGACTATGGGAGGCACACAGTACTATATAGAGCCATGACTACATGGAACTCTATTCCACATCAAGTAACTGACACACGCAGTAAAATTAGATTTATGGAACAGCGGGGACTGTGAAGCATCACAAACATTGCCACAGACACATGCACACACACACACACACACACACACACACACACACACACACACACACACACACACACACACACACACACACACACACACACACACACTAACAAAAACACTATACATACACATGGATTTAGTACTGTAGATATGTGGTAGTGGTGGAATAGGGGCCTAAATAAGTAATAAATAAATACATATACAAATACTGTAGCACTGGGCTTTCTTTAGCAGGGCACAACATTGTTAAACATTGTTGAAGATTATGTATAATAAGGGTCTCAAACTGGCCACATCTGGCCCGCAATCATTCTATTTGTGGCCTGCGGGTATGACACCACTGATGTAGAATGAACATGCCAGCTTTATTAATGCCTAAATGGCAATGCAAATGGCCCTGGTCTTCAGAGAAGGACCATACAGTTGCTCTGGAAGAACAGTCCTGAATCTTTATTTATTTATTTTACCTTTATTTAACCAGGTAGGCAAGTTGAGAACAAGTTCTCATTTACAATTGCGACCTGGCCAAGATAAAGCAAAGCAGTTCGACAATCTGTGGGGTTGGTGAGAGGGGCCCTGGATCATGTGTTTTTAATGTCCCCCAAGTTAACTCCAAGGCAAAGGTTTATTCCACCTCATATACCCATGGAGCTAGAATGTAGCCACGGTAGCGTTTCATTATGTTGTCCAGTGACCATGTCCATGGACCATGGATGGACTCTGAACAGACTATGGGAGGAGCACAGTTCTACATACAGTAGATCCATGGCTTCATGGAACTCTATTCCTCAACAGGTAACTGGAATCAGATTTTAAAAAACTAATAAAAATACACCTTATGGAACAGCAGGGACTGTTAAGAGACATACAGACATGTATAGTGCCTTGCGAAAGTATCCGGCCCCCTTCAACTTTGCGACCTTTTGCCACATTTCAGGCTTCAAACATAAAGATATAAAACTGTATTTTTTTGTGAAGAATCAACAACAAGTGGGACACAATCATGAAGTGGAACGACATTTATTGGACATTTCAAACTTTTTTAACAATGTCAAAAACTGAAAAATTGGGCGTGCAAAATTATTCAGCCCCCTTAAGTTAATACTTTGTAGCACCACCTTTTGCTGCGATTACAGCTGTAAGTCGCTTGGGATATGTCTCTATCAGTTTTGCACATCGAGAGACTGAAATTTTTTCCCATTCCTCCTTGCAAAACAGCTCGAGCTCAGTGAGGTTGGATGGAGAGCATTTGTGAACAGCAGTTTTCAGTTCTTTCCACAGATTCTCGATTGGATTCAGGTCTGGACTTTGACTTGGCCATTCTAACACCTGGATATGTTTATTTTTGAACCATTCCATTGTAGATTTTGCTTTATGTTTTGGATCATTGTCTTGTTGGAAGACAAATCTCCGTCCCAGTCTCAGGTCTTTTGCAGACTCCATCAGGTCTTCTTCCAGAATGGTCCTGTATTTGGCTCCATCCATCTTCCCATCAATTTTAACCATCTTCCCTGTCCCTGCTGAAGAAAAGCAGGCCCAAACTATGATGCTGCCACCACCATGTTTGACAGTGGGGATGGTGTGTTCAGGGTGATGAGCTGTGTTGCTTTTACGCCAAACATAACGTTTTGCATTGTTGACAAAAAGTTCAATTTTGGTTTCATCTGACCGACCAGAGCACCTTCTTCCACATGTTTAGTGTGTCTCCCAGGTGGCTTGTGGCAAACTTTAAACAACACTTTTGATGGATATCTTTAAGAAATGGCTTTCTTCTTGCTACTCTTCCATAAAGGCCAGATTTGTGCAATATACGACTGATTGTTGTCCTATGGACAGAGTCTCCCACCTCAGCTGTAGATCTCTGCAGTTCATCCAGAGTGATCATGGGCCTCTTGGCTGCATCTCTGATCAGTCTTCTCCTTGTATGAGCTGAAAGTTTAGAGGGACGGCCAGGTCTTGGTAGATTTGCAGTGGTCTGATACTCCTTCCATTTCAATATTATCGCTTGCACAGTGCTCCTTGGGATGTTTAAAGCTTGGGAAATCTTTTTGTATCCAAATCCGGCTTTAAACTTCTTCACAACAGTATCTCGGACCTGCCTGGTGTGTTCCTTGTTCTTCATGATGCTCTCTGCGCTTTTAACGGACCTCTGAGACTATCACAGTGCAGGTGCATTTATACGGAGACTTGATTACACACAGGTGGATTGTATTTATCATCATTAGTCATTTAGGTCAACATTGGATCATTCAGAGATCCTCACTGAACTTCTGGAGAGAGGTGCTGCACTGAAAGTAAAGGGGCTGAATAATTTTGCACGCCCAATTTTTCAGTTTTTGATTTGTTAAAAAAGTTTGAAATATCTAATAAATGTCGTTCCACTTCATGATTGTGTCCCACTTGTTGTTGATTCTTCACAAAAAAATACAGTTTTATATCTTTATGTTTGAAGCCTGAAATGTGGCAAAAGGTCGCAAAGTTCAAGGGGGCCGAATACTTTCGCAAGGCACTGTATACACATTACAAGGCAGGCATGTACACATGGATCTTGCATTGTAGATATGTGATTGTGGAGTAGTGGCCTGAGGGAACACACTAAATGTATTGGTTAAAGTGTTATGAAATGTAACGTCATGCAATATTTTAAATTGCATATAACTGCGTTAATGTTGCTGGACCCCAGGAAGAGTAGCTGCTGCCTTGGCACAAACTAATGGGGATCCTTAATAAATACAAATACATAATACAACATACCCTTTATGTAGTGTACAAAAGGCCTCCTTCGGGGACAGGGGATAAATATATATAAATATAGGACAAAACACACATCACGACAAGAGAGACAACACAACACTACATAGAGACATAAGACAACAACCATAGCAAGGCAGCAACACATGACAACACAGCATGTTAGCAACACAACATGACAACAACATGGTAGCAACACAACATGGTAGCAGGACAAAACATGGTACAAACATTATTGGGCACAGACAACAGCACAAAGGGCAAGAAGGTAGAGACAACAATACATCACGCAAAGCAGCCACAACTTTCAGTAAGAGTGTCAATGATTGAGTCTTTGAATAAAGAGATTGCGAAAAAACTGTCCAGTTTGAGTGTTTGTTGCAGCTCGTTTCAGTCACTAGCTGCAGCGGACTGAAAAGAGGAGCGACCCAGGGATGTGTGTGCTTTGGGCACCTCTAACAGAATGTGGCTGGCAGAACGGATCATCTGAATCAGGGTTAGTTTGGCAGCTGGGGTGAAAGAGGAGAGATTACAATAGAGGAAACCAAGTCTAGATTTAACCTTAGCCTGCAGCTTTGATATGTGCTGAGAGAGGGACAGTGTACCATCTAGCCATACTCCCAAGGACTTGTATGAGGTGATTATCTCAAGCTCTAAACCCTCAGAGGTAGTAATCACACCTGTGGGGAGAGGGGCATACTTCTTACCGAACCACATTACCTTTGTTTTGGAGGTGTTCAGAACAAGGTTAAGGGTAGAGAAAGCTTGTTGGACACTAAGAAAGCTTTGTTGTAGAGCATTTAACACAATATCCGGGGAGGGGCCAGCTGAGTATAAGACTGTATCATCTGCATATAAATGGATGAGAGAGCTTCTACTGCCTGAACTATGTTATTGATGTAAATTGAGAAGAGCGTGGGGCCTAGGATTAAGCCTTGGGGTACTCCATTGGTGACAGGCAGTGACAGAGACAGCAGATTTTCTGAATTTATACACTGCACTCTTTGAGAGAGGTAGTTAGCAAACCAGGCCAAAGACCCCTCAGAGACACCAATACTCCTTGGCCGGCCCACAAGAATGGAATTGGTCTACCGTATCAAAAGCTTTGGCCAAGTCAATAAAAAATAGCAGCACAACATTGCTTAGAATCAAGGGCAATGGTGACATCCTTGAGGATCTTTAAGGTTGCAGTGACACAACCATAACCTGAGCGGAAACCAGATTGCACACCAGAGAGAATACTATAGACATCAAGAAAGCCAGTCAGTGGATTATTGAGAAGCTTTTCCATCGGACCCAGATGGTTTTTTGGTCTCAAGTTTCAGGACCTCCTTTACCACCTGAGACTCAGTGACTGCCTGCAGGGAGAACCTTTGTAGCGGGGCAGGGAAAAAAGAGGGAGAAGCATCGGGGATAGTCGCATTAGAAGGGGTGGAATATGAGGAAATGTTGGACGGGCAAGGGTGCATGGCTGAGTCAAATAGGAATCCTGACTAAATGAAGTGTTGATTAAAGAGCTCAGCCATGTGCTTCTTGTCAGTAACAACCACATCATCCACATTAAGGGACATGGGCAGATGTGAGGAGAAAGGTTTATTCTCCAGGTCTTTAAGACAGGTCAGTGAATCTGAAAAATTTCAAGACCTTTTGAAGCTTCTTCAAGTGCAGTCGCAAAAACCATCATGTGCTATGGTGAAACTGGCTCTCATGAGGACTGCCACAGGAAAGGAAGACCCAGAGTTACCTCTGCTGTAGAGGATAAGTTCAGTAGAGTTAACTGCACCTCAGATTGCCTCCCAAATAAATGCTTCACAGAGTTCAAGTAACAGACACATCTCAACAACAACTGTTCAGAGGAGACTTTGTGAATCAGACCTTCATGGTCAAATTGCTGCAAATAAAGCACTACTAAAGGACACCAATAAGAAGAAGAGACTTGCTTGGGTCAAGAAACACGAGCAATGGACATAGACCGGTGGAAATCTGGTTCCAACCGCCGTGTCTATGTGAAACGCAGAGTAGGTGAACAGATCATCTCCTCATTTGCAGTTCCCAGCGTAAAGCATGGAGGACGAGGTGTTATGTGTGGGGGTGCTTTGCTGGTGACAGTGTTGTGATTTATTTAGAATTCTAGGCATACTTAAAAACCTCTTCAGGATCGGACCCTTTTTTTCCATTTTCACCGAAAATGACTTACCCAAATCTAACTGCCTGTAACTAATGCCCTGAAGCAAGGATTTGTATATTATTGGTACCATTTGGAAGGAAACACTTTGAGGTTTGTGGAAATGTGAAAGGAATGTGGAAGAATATCACACAATAGATCTGGTAAAAGATAATACAAAGAAAAAAACAACCGTTCTTTTATATTTTTTGTACCATCTTCTTTGAAATGCAAGAGAAAGGCCATCATCTATTATTCCAGCCCAGCTACAATTTAGATTCTGGCCACTAGATGACAGCAGTGTATGCGCAAAGGTTTAGGCTGATCCAATGAACCATTGCATTTATATTCCAAATTTTGTTTTAAGACTGCACAAATGTGCCCAATTGGTTTATTAATTACTTTTCATGTTCAAAACTGTGCACTCTCCTCAAACAATAGCATGGTATTATTTCACTGTAATATCTACTGTAAATTGGACAGTGCAGTTAGATTAGTTGGGATGAGTTTGACCGCAGAGTGAAGGAAAAGCAGCCAATAAGTGTCATGACTTCCGCCGAAGTCGGCTCCTCTCCTTGTTCGGGCTCCTCTCCTTGTTCGTTCGACATCGCCGGCTTTCTAGCCATTGCCTCTCCATTTTTTCATATATCCATTTGTCTTGTCTTGTTTTCATACACACCTGGTTTTCATTTCTCCAATCAATCTACATGTATTTGACCCTCTGTTTCCCATGTTTGGGGTGTAATTGTATTCATGTCAAGTGATGTTCGTTAAGCGCTTTACTTTATTGTTCTGTTTTTTGAGCGTGTTTGTTTTGTTGTGCTCCCGGTTTGGAACTATAATAAAGTGCGCTTTATTTATCATACTCTGCTCTCCTGCACCTGACTTCACCTTCATACACATCTTGACAACAAGTGCTCAGCATATGTGGGAACTCCTTCAAGACTGTTGGAAAAGCATTCCAGGTGAAGCTGTTTGAGAGAATGACAATAGTGTGCAAAGCTGTCATCAAGGCAAAGGGTGGCTACTTTGAGGGGTAGCCTAGTGGTTAGAGTGGTGGACTAGCAACCGGAAGGTTGCAAGTTCAAATCCCCAAGCTGACAAGGTACAAATCTGTTGTTCTGCCCCTGAACAGGCAGTTAACCCACTGTTCCTAGGCCGTCATTGAAAATAAGAATTTGTTCTTAACTGACTTGCCTAGTTAAATAAATAAAAAAATCTCAAATTTAAAATATATTTTGATTTTGTTTAAAACACTTTTTGGGTTACAACATGATTCCAAAAGTGTTATGTCATATTTATATTGTTCTACCATGTAGAAAAAACCCTGGAATGAGTTGTGTTCAAACTGACTGGTACTGTATTTATGTATTTACTTGGTTTGTTAATGATTGTGGTCTGACACGCCAAGCGTAGGGCTGAACAGCGATGGATGCATCCTCCTTGCCACCACTGTGGAGAGACCCTAATTTGCGTGTTGCCTCAACAGTCATTAAACAGTTAGGGAATCATTGAGGGGCTGTAAAAGTTAGCACCATTAGGAGATAATTAGGGCATAAAGTGCTGCATCATTAACATAGTGCCAGTGAATGGCCGTCAGTCATATTAATTAAATGCAAATCCTTGGCTGGCTGCCTGTGGTAATGACTCATGGAGCTGACTCACTTCAGGCAGACAATTTCTTCAGGCAGATTATTAGAAATGAAGGCTGGTATGTATCTGGGAAGGCTGTAACTTAGAGCCAGTAAACACACAGCTTTCCTGAAGCCAATCTGGCACCGTAATTCCCCTTTTAAGTGCAGGCCAACATATTTAGTGAGAAAAGCAAATGAGAAGAATCATTCCATTATATTTCACAGAATTATATTTTTGCTGGCTTCCCAACTGTAGTCTGCCCCTGAAAGTTAATCTGCACAGCATCATCTAATAACATTGATATTTTTACGATCATATTTATTGGGCATAAATGGAGCAAACACTTTGAGGTTGTGGAGTATATTACCTCCAGCGAAAGTAATCTTCCACGATAAGAGACGTAAAAACAGTCAGCGCCGAGCCCAGACTTTGTCAGCAGGGAGGGTTTTATGCGGTGGGGGTTTGAGTTCCGTTTGGGAGAGAACCCTTAAGCTCTTCTATAAAAAAATGGTTGGAGATCAAAGAAGAAGGTTGGAGGGAGGGTTTTGGTCAGGGTCTAGGCAGGGCCTCCGGGGAGGGAGCCCGAGCTCGGGTGAGAGAGCTGCCCAGAGCTGTCACAACCGACTGTCCCTTCCCCTTCTGCTTCAAAACACAACTCAACCTCCAGCCAGCCTAGATAAAGCAACCTACTCACTCTCTACTGTCGTTTAGGGTCACAGAAGTGGTTTGAAGTGGCTGACAGGCTGTATTCCTTTCCAGTCTCTCTCAACATTATCTTTGGAGACAGCTTTCCCCTGGCCTCCACAGAAGTGCTGACGGAGAACTCTGTCTGACCCTATGAGTACCCATTTGAACATCCTGACCGACCTAACATGGCGGCCATGTTTTAACACAACACAACAACAACTCAGTTGAATGCACCAACAAGCTTTGGGTGCTATGACCTACAAGTGGCACAGAAAAATACTTGTGTAAGTTTAAGTAGATAAATTAATGTGGTATAAAAAAATAAACCAATTCAAAGAAGTTAGACAAATCAGGTATCAATGGTGATGATGTGTTTTGAGATGTTTTGTCATTGTTTTCACCTATGAATTTGACATGTATGAAAATAAAAACATATTGCTGTGTTAATCTAAAAGGCTTATCTGTCAGCACTGGGCTGTGATAACCTCAGTCCAACCTAGGCAGCCCAGCCTGGACACAGTTCAAACACTAAAGTTCACTTTTATTGCATCCCCTTTAGGGAAATGTGTCTTGCGTCTCACTTCAAACAAGCATAGCATGTCGTCGCTCAGACCTTTGACTTGTGATAAGAAATATGCTAAAATATTCTGATAATCTCATATTCTAAAATAATCAGATAATGTAATAAAATAATCTAATAATCTGATAAAATAATCTGATAATCTGATTTTAAAAAAGTATGATAATCTGATGAAATAATCTGATAAAATAATGTGATAATGTGATCAGATAATGTGATAAGAAGATGAGGAGATTAATATGTTTTGAATAGGATCATATCTTCCACATCTGTTAATAATGCAATGATAAATACTTGTTCAGAGAAAATGTAGAATTATTAGGTCCTCACAGACTCATTGGAATGCACCCCTTTCACTACACTTACATATTCCATGCTATCCTGTAAATCGTAAACTTTCCATCATTATATGGCAGTTGCGAGATACTTATATTGCCTTCCTCAAAGCACTTGATCTCTTTCTCAATTGTCACTTTGGCTCTTTCTCATTTGTCTAAAAGTGTGGAAATTCCATTCCTTCCCTGCCTAAGCAAGTTGTGTCCGACTCTGGCATAATTACTGAGAAAAATGAGATAAATTATTCTTTTAATCAGCATTTTATATCTACATGTCTTTGATTTGAAAGAGATGTTGGTTTAATTGACCCTGGTCAGTCAGTCGATTGCTCTTCCCTCTCTCAGACTCCAGTTGGCTCGTTGGAAAATCCCATCAACTTCTAGTGAATCTTTGTGTTCATTTCAACAACTTTCTACTTGTGATGTTCTAGATGCCTTGCTTGGGGCGACAGGTAACCTAGCGGTTAGAGTGTTGGGCCAGTAACCAAAAGGTTGCTACATTGAATCCCTGAGCTGACAAGGTAAAAATATATTGTTCTGCCCCTGAACAAGGAAGTTAACCCACTGTTCCACAGTAGGATGTCATTATAAATAAGAATTTGTTCTTAACTGACTTGCCTAGTAAAATAAAGGTTAAATAAATAAATAAAGATTAATGTAAAAAAATATCCACTTTGGCTGATCTGCTTGATCCTTTCTTTCCAATAAACTGAAATTGGTACTTACTTGTTTATTAACTTTTATTTAATCAGGGGAACCCGATTGAGACCAGAGTCTCATTTTCAATGGTGCTCTGAGGACATAAAATAAAAGATAAAACTACAAGACACAAAATACAATAACAAGTACATTACATTACAACACCACAAACATCACAAACACCACAGACATCACAGGCATCATAAACATCACAAACATCACAGACATCACAAACATCACAGACATCATAAACATCACAAACATCATAAACATCACAGGCATCATAAACATCATAAACATCACAGACATCATAAACATCACAGACATCATAAACATCACAGACATCATAAACATCACAAACATCACAGACATCATAAACATCACAAACATCACAGACATCATAAACATCACAAACACCACAGACATCACAGACATCACAGGCATCATAAACATCACAGACATCATAAACATCACAAACACCACAGACATCACAGACATCACAGGCATCATAAACATCACAGACATCATAAACATCACAAACACCACAGACATCACAGGCATCATAAACATCACAGGCATCATAAACATCATAAACATCACAGACATCATAAACATCACAAACATCACAGACATCATAAACATCACAGACATCATAAACATCATAAACATCACAGACATCATAAACATCACAGACATCACAAACATCATAAACATCACAGGCATCATAAACATCACAGACATCACAGGCATCATAAACATCATAAACATCACAGGCATCATAAACATCATAAACATCATAAACATCACAGGCATCATAAACATCACAGACATCACAGACATCACAGGCATCATAAACATCATAAACATCACAGGCATCATAAACATCATAAACATCATAAACATCACAGGCATCATAAACATCACAGACATCATAAACATCACAAACATCATAAACATCACAGGCATCAAAAACATCATAAACATCACAGACATCATAAACATCACAAACATCATAAACATCACAGACATCATAAACATCACAGACATCATAAACATCACAGACATCATAAACATCACAGACATCATAAACATCACAGACATCATAAACATCACAAACATCATAAACATCACAGACATCATAAACATCACAAACATCACAGGCATCATAAACATCATAAACATCACAGACATCATAAACATCACAGACATCACAAACATCACAGACATCATAAACATCACAAACATCACAGACATCATAAACATCACAAACATCACAAACATCATAAACATCACAAACATCACAAACATCATAAACATCACAGACATCATAAACATCACAAACATCACAGACATCATAAACATCACAAACATCAAAGACATCATAAACATCAAAAACATCACAAACATCACAGACATCATAAACATCACAAACATCACAAACATCACAGACATCATAAACATCATAAACATCGCAGGCATCATAAACATCACAAACATCACAAACATCACAAACATCACAAACATCACAGACATCATAAACATCACAAACATCACAGACATCATAAACATCACAAACATCACAGACATCATAAACATCACAAACATCACAGACATCATAAACATCACAAACATCATGCACATCATGCGCATCATAAACATCATAAACAAATTGTTAAAGGCAAATCAAAAAAAATTGCACACCTCGGTGAACTCATTTATCATCAGGGTTTTAAACTGCCCTAATGACGGGTAAAACCAAGTATATTTCATTTTCAAAACACTTAAAAATGTATATTTTTCCTTTAAAAATGCCCCCTTATTTTACCAAGTACGTTGACTGAGAACACATTCTCATTTACAGCAACAACCTGAGGAATAGTTACAGGGGAGAGGAGGGGGGGGGGGGGGGGATGAGTGAGCCAATTGGAAGCTGGGGATGATTAGGTGACCATGATGGCATGAGGGCCAGATTGGGAATTTAGCCAGGATACTCTTACGATAGGGACCATGGGATCCTTCGTGACCACAGAGAGTCAGGACACCCGTTTAACGTCCCATCTGAAAGACAGAATTATGCATTAGTACACTGGATGGTGCCCCACACTAACCGTGTCCCCACTTATAAATATCTGGGCATCTGGATTGACGAAAAGCTATCTTTTAAAAAGCATATTGATGAGTTAGTTAAGAAACAGAGAATATAAATGGTCTTCTTCTTTCGAAAATAGGTCACGCCTCTCGATACATAGCAAAGAGCAGATCATTCAGTCAACATTCCTGCTGGTTCTAGATTATGTGTGACAACATCTATGTGAATGCAGCTGCCAATGAACTGAAACCATTGGATGTAGTATATCACAGCACTTTATTACAGGCGACAGGTTCAGGTTCACTGCATTCTGTATCAGAAAGTAGGTTGTCCCTTTTTAAAGTCTGGTAGATTGATGCATTGCTCTCTTTTTGTTTATAAAGCTCGTCTACAAAAAACTCCCGCTGTACCTAACATCATTACTGACATTTAGCCATAGTTATCATACCCAGTCTCGGTGATGGCTAACTCTGGAAATTATTTTGGTTTCTACAGAGTTTTTTGCCACCTTGTGGAATAAACTACAAAAAAATGTTGTTTTAATGATTTGCTGCCTCGAGGGTATTTCAAACAGCTGATCGAGGATTTTTTATTTTCATGAAGAATGTGTTTTGGTTTCTCTGTTTGGCTTTTTATACTGTATTGATGTGTAAGAGCTCATCTGCAAAAATGACCTTGGTCTCAGCAAGACTCCCTAACAGTCCCTGTCAAAATAAAGGTTAAATAAAAAATGTAAGTCTGTCGCCACCTAACCTCCTCTTCTTCACTGCACTGACCAGCTGAAAAGCCACTAATGATGAGCACCATATTGTATTCACCTATCAAAACTGTTCTAATCAGTGCAGATAAAGGCTGGGAGACAAGATGACATATTTTCAAACAATTGTGCCTTTGCAGTGTTAAGCATGAATACCAATACAATGTGCAATTTAACATTGGCGCCCTCTAGTGGCAGAAATACACTACTACTACTTCTGCCAACAGAACCAAAGTATTCACAGAAGCACTCCCACGTTTATGCAGGAGTCTTTTTCGACTGAGGAGGTATCATTCCTTAAAGCAACAGCTGTGTTCTGGATGAAATCCTCTCTCTGCTGCGGATGCTACATTCCCTTTGAAAAGTAACATTCGACAATATCATGTTTCTCCGGTACGAAAAAGAACAGTAAAGCAAATCTAAATATTTGTATTTGCTAAATGTCTCTTTGTTTTTCAAGATCATTTATTTCTCTTGCAGGAAATGTACAGAAAATGTATGGACATTTAAAATCTAAAAGAAAGCATGGATTTGACACCTTTTTTTAGGTTCAGAAAGGAGGCCTCTCAATATTCATAAGATGAAATGAGCTGAGTCATCCCGATGGGTAGGGCTGCCAACAGATGTACTGTCCAATAGCAGCCTGGACATTAGTGTTATGATAGGCATGCTTAGGGTCCCGCAGTCAAAGCACACTCGGAGAGACAGACAGACCCACGGCCTGTTAGACGGTGGCCACTCCGCTCCAGGGTCTCACACAGCCTGCCGTGTAGTGAAGGGACAGCACACACACTCTGTGAGAGGAGGAGAAGCAGGAGCCCTCTGACACAGCTGGAGGGGAGAGAAGACGTTACTAACAGTCCCTCGTCACCATGTCAGACTGCGGCTGCGAGGGACTGCCTATGGGTGAGTGTCAGACAGACAGACAGAAAAACAGACAGACAGGTAGACAGGCATTCAGACAAACGGAGAGAGACTGAAAGCAAGCATAACGACAGGCAGACAGAGGGCAGGCAGACAGACAGACAGAGAGGGCAGACAGACAGACAGAGAGGGCAGGCAGACAGACAGACAGAGAGAGAGGGCAGACAGACAGACAGAGAGGGCAGGCAGACAGACAGACAGAGAGGGCAGGCAGGCAGGCAGACAGACAGACAGACAGACAGACAGACAGACAGACAGACAGACAGACAGACAGACAGACAGACAGACAGACAGACAGACAGACAGACAGACAGACAGACAGACAGAGAGGGCAAACAGACAGACAGAGAGGGCAGGCAGACAGACAGACAGAGAGGGCAAGCAGACAGACAGAGAGGGCAGGCAGACAGACAGGGCAGGCAAGCAGACTGAGAGGACGGGCAGACAGACAGGGCAAGCAAGCAGACAGAGAGGGCAAGCAGACAGACAGAGAGGGCAGGCAGACAGACAGGGCAGGCAAGCAGACTGAGAGGACGGGCAGACAGACAGGGCAAGCAAGCAGACTGAGGGGGCAAGCAGACAGACAGGGCAGGCAAGCAGACTGAGAGGGCAAGCAGACAGACAGCGAGGGCAGGCAGACAGACAGGGCAGGCAAGCAGACTGAGAGGGCAAGCAGACAGACAGACAGGGCCGATCAGCTCCTTCCTGTGTTGGTCTGAGACCACTGGGACAGCTCACCCTGCAAATATTCAGCCAGAGGAGAGCTTCCCGTCATGTGACCATATATGGAGACTTTATTTTCTGTACTTTTCTGTCATATGGAGACTTATTTACATAACTGTGTGCATGTTTGTAGGAGAGAGGGAGGGGTTCTTAACAACGGTTTTCTGCTCGACAGTGCCTCACAGCGAGTGGCCGATAGTGATTTCTGTGTCATTAAATTTACTGTAATCAATGTTCATTTCCATTTCTAGTTTCTCTGACATCAGAAACAAAGGGTAATGAGCTGTTCCCACATGGGCTTGTGTGTTTATGTTTGCCCACGTATCTGGTGTGACTGACGGGCATTAAGTGAGGGCTCATTTCACACAAGTACAGCATGAGACTGAGAAGAGCTGAAGGTTGACAGCAGCACCGGCAGGGGAGGAGATACAATGAGCTGTCACTCCTACCCTCCCAATGGGGTCTGGGATAGTCCCTTTACTTCCTCACTCCCAGCACTCTCACTCCATAGCTATACTAAATCAAAACTGTGTAGCACTAAACTAGCTAAGCAGACTGTAAGTTGAGAAAAAGGGACATGGGCATATTCAAGACATCTTCATGGCTCATCCTTGGGCTCCCCGAGTGGCGCAGAGGTCTAAGGCACTGCATCTCAGTGCTACAGGCATCACTACAGACACCCTGGTTTGAATCCAGGCTGTATCACATCTGGCTGTGATTGGGAGTCCCATTGGGCGTTGTCTGGGGTAGGCTGTCATTGTAAATAAGAAGTTGTTCTTAACTGACTTGATTAGTTAAATAAAGGTTAAATTAAAAATTGAAAGTCCTAACTATGTTGTGAGACATACAGTTCTTTAAAGTTAATGAAAAAAACAATTTCGTAAATATATTCTGATGTATATTTATTTAATTTGAATGAGTTTTGTTTTTTTCATTAACCAACTCAGTGTCCTTGTGGTGTCCGCCCTTAAATTGGAAGGTTGGCCGTTCGGTCCCCGGGTTGAGTCATACCATAGACTGTAAAAATGGGACTCGACGTGTCTCTGCTCAGATTGGGTGTAAGACCCTGTGGATAGACTCGTGTCCTGTCCAGTGTACTTGTACATCAAGCTGCCTCTTGCTAGAAAAACAGGAGAGGGTAGACCATAATAAACCTTTATTCATAGGCTACTTGGCTATTGTATGGCCATGGGAAAAAATAAGAAGAAAAGATTCACCTATGAGAAGCAGCTCCACCTTCAAGCAAGAGAATGGCATAGCAGAGGTTTAATAATAGAAATAGGTTGACAAGAGCAGACACTCCTATTCTCTTCCCTTGAGGAGTATCTCTGTCCGGACCGGATCTATTGATAGATAGAAAACTGCTATGCCAACACTTAGGTCCTTGTGGCATATGTTCTTTGTGCACATGAAGATTTATGGTGGAATCATGGCAGAAAGAATGGGACAGCTATTATCCGGGTGGCCTACATAAATAGGCTACACCGTGCAATGAACTGGATGGTTCGAC
This sequence comes from Oncorhynchus kisutch, assembly GCF_002021735.2. NCBI lineage: Eukaryota > Metazoa > Chordata > Actinopteri > Salmoniformes > Salmonidae > Oncorhynchus > Oncorhynchus kisutch. The sequence continues at coordinate 49,044,494 of NC_034180.2, read as the reverse complement.
CTCTGAATGCTGATTGGCTGACAGTATGACAAAACATTTATTGGGGTGACTGTTCACCTGCCGACAGGACAACAACACTAAGCACACAACCGAGACAACAGGAGGAGTGGCTTCGGGACAAGTCTCTGAATGTCCTTGAGTGGCCCAGCCGGATGCCGGACTTGAACCCGATCAAGCATCTCTGGACAGACCAGAAAGTAGCTGTGCAGCAACACTCCCCATCCATCCTGACAGGGCTTGAGAGGATCTGCAGAGGAGAATGGGTGAAACTCCCCAAATACAGGTGTGCCAAGCTTGTAGTGTCATACCCAAGAAGACTCAAGGCTGTAATCGCTGCCAAAGGTGTGTCATACCCAAGAAGACTCAAGGCTGTAATCGCTGCCAAAGGTGTGTCATACCCAAGAAGACTCAAGGCTGTAATCGCTGCCAAAGGTGTGTCATACCCAAGAAGACTCAAGGCTGTAATCGCTGCCAAAGGTGTGTCATACCCAAGAAGACTCAAGGCTGTAATCGCTGCCAAAGGTGTGTCATATCCAAGAAGACTCAAGGCTGTAATCGCTGCAAAAGGTGTGTCATACCCAAGAAGACTCAAGGCTGTAATCACTGCCAAAGGTGTGTCATATCCAAGAAGACTCAAGGCTGTAATCACTTCCAAAGGAGCTTCAACAAAGTGCATTGGGTCCGAATACTTATGTAAATGTTATGTTATACTTATGTAAATTTCCATTTTTTATTTTTTATACATTTGTTTTTGCTTTTTCATTATGGCGTATTGTGCGTAGATTGTTGAGAGAAAAAGCTATTTAATCAATTTCAGAATAAGGCTGTAATGTAACAAAATGTGGAAAAAGTCAAGGGGTCTGAATACTTTATGAATGCACTGTGTATATATATAAAATTTAAATCTATTTTTAATGAGGCTACCCTACCAACTAACCCTATACTATTAAAATCCATCCATCACCTTATTCCACTACTTTAACCCTATCAGATCCTACCCCAGGCCAACGACCTGAAAGGACGAGACACCACTCACTCAATACACCCTGTAACTCTTCTGAAGTCAAATCTCGTACCCCCAAATACTTCTCTGCAGCTGCCACCAAAACATCTATTTTCGGTGCCTTACACCTCTGCGGTACAGCTGATAACCCTTGCTATGAAGACTACTATTCACAGGAATCCTCTCAGAATCCCTCACCCTTGACCCATCCTCCTCTACTTTCTTAAATGCCTCAGCAAAGGACACTTTCTGCACTACTCTAAACCTGGCAACCTCAACCTGCCTCACGCACCGGACACCTCGGATTCCCAGCAACATGAGCACCCCTACAGTAGTTTTCTACCGAAACTACACATTCCTCTGTCCCATGTCCTCCGGCAAAATTCCCACATCTTTGGATTCTCCCTCCTACACACTGCTGTGACATTCCCTGTAAATGTGACACCTGAAACACCTCACTGCATTCGGCACAAAAGCTCTAACAGCATAACTCATACAGTTGATGTCGGAAGTTTACATACACATTAGCGAAATATATTTAAACTCAGTTTTTCACAATTCCTGACATTTAATCAGAGTAAAAAATGCCCTGTCTTAGGTCAGTTAGGATCAGCATTTTATTTTAAGAATGTGAAATGTCAGAACAATAGAAAAGAGAATGATCTATATCAGCTTTAATTTCTTTCATCACATTCCCAGTGGGTCAGAAGTTTACATACACTCAATTAGTATTTTGTAGCATTGCCTTTAAATTGTTTAACTTGGGTCAAACGTTTCGGGTAGTCTTCCACAAGCTTCCCACAATAAGTTGGGTGAATTTTGGCCCATTCCTCCTGACAGAGCTGGTGTAACTGAGTCAGGTTTGTAGGCCTCCTTGCTCACACACACTTTTTCAGTTCTGCCCACAAATTTTCTATGGGATTGAGGTCAGGGCTTTGTGATGGCCACTCCAATACCTTGACTTTTTTGTCCTTAAGCCATTTTGCCACAACTTTGGAAGTATGCTTTGGGTCATCCGTCCATTTGGAAGACCCATTTGTGGTCAAGCTTTAACATCCTTCCTGATGTCTTGAGATGTTGCTTCAATATATCCACAGAATTTTCCCTCATGATGCCATCTATTTTGTGAACTGCACCAGTCTCTCCCGCAGCAAAGCACCCTCACAACATGATGCTGCCATCCCCGTTTTTAAAATTGTACCTTTATTTTACTAGGCAATCAGTTAAGAACAAATTCTTATTTTCAATGACGGCCTAGGAACAGTGGGTTAACTGGCTGTTCAGGAGCAGAACGACAGATTTTGTACCATGTCAGCTCGGGGATTTGAACCTGCAACCTTTCGGTTACTAGTCCAATGCTCTAACAACTAGGCTACCCTGCCGCCCCACGGTTGGGATGATGTTCTTTGGCTTGCAAGCCTCCCCCTTTTTCATCCAAACATAACGATGGTCATTATGGCCAAACAGTTCTATTTTTGTTTCATGAGACCAGAGGACATTTCTCCAAAAAAGTATGATCTTTGTCCCCATGTGCAGTTGCAAACCGTCATCTGGCTTTTTTATGGCAGTTTTGGAGCAGTGGCTTCTTCCTTGCTGAGAGGCCTTTCAGGTTATTTTCGATATAGGACTCATTTTACTGTGGATATAGATACTTTGGTACCTGTTTCCCCCAGCATCTTCACAGGGTCCTTTGCTGTTGTTCTCGGATTGATTTGCACTTTTCGCACCAAAGTACGTTCATCTCTAGGAGACAGAATGCTTCTCCTTCCTGATGAGTATGATGGCTGCATGGTCCTATGGTGTTTATACTTGCATACTATTGTTTGTGCAGATGAACATGGTACCTTCAGGCATTTGGAAATTGCTCCCAAGGATGAACCAGACTTGTGGAGGTCTACAATTTCTTTCTGAGGTCTTGGCTGATTAATTTTGATTTTCCCATGATGTCAAGCAAAAAGGCACTGAGCTTGAAGGTAGGCCTTGAAATACATCCACAGGTACACCTCCAATTGACTCAAATGATGTCAATTAGCCTATCAGAAGCTTCTAGAGCCATGACATCATTTTCTGGAATTTTCCAAGCTGTTTAAAGGCACAGTCAACTTAGTGTATGTGAACTTCTGACCCACTGGAATTGTGATACAGTGAGTTGGAAGTGAAATAATCTGTAAACAACTGTTGGAAAAATTACTTGTGTCATGCACAAAGTAGATGTCCTAACCGACTTGTTAATAAACTATAGTTTATTAACAAGAAACTTGTGGAGTGGTTGAAAAACGAGTTTTAATAACTCCAACCTAAGTGTATGTAAACTTCCGATTTCAACTGTATATCATGACTTTGTCAGGTAAAGACTCTAAATCAAAGCTCAAAAGAACAGACTGTGTCACCTCTGTTTCACCACGCTCTCGGCTGGGTCTGCGTCAAGGGATCACAAACACCAGGAATTTTCAACATCAATTGTTCCACAAGACAAAAAGGTTAAATAACTACACACCTTTAAGAATGTTAGGGTACCCACACAGCCATATTTCCATGTTACAGCGCTTGTTAATGGAAGACAGAGGTGACAACCTGTTATAAATTAGCTATCGAAGCATCTCCGAACACCTGTATGTAATGGAAGAAGGACGCCACAATAGTGACGTAACTGAATTATGTTGGCTGTTAAAACCGATTAAAACAGTGGACAGTGTGTATATTTTTGCATTTGTGAAATTATTTCGGTATGATGTGAATGTAGAGGGCTTTATTTCTCAAAAAACGTATCGCAAGTGAGGAGTCTTAACGTTTTCTAAATGCTATAAAAGAACATTGAGATTGTCGTTCCCATGGAGCCTGCTGTGGTCGATATGTTCAGCTGAGAACCCAAGACAGGGGGGGGGGGGGGGGGGCAAGTGGCAAAGTCAAAATTGGCCATCCTAAAAGTGTATGAAAACAAAATGTAGCTTTTGGTCTTAATTTAAGGTTAGGGTTAGACATCAGGTTAATGGTGGTGTTAATGTTAGGGTTAAGTTTAAAATCTGATTTCAAGATGATAAATAGTAGAACTAGACAGAGTTAAGACTGTGCCACTTGCCCACAAACTGTGATAGTCTTGTGCGCTACTACTCCCTACCACTAGGTGTCAGTGTGCACACATGTTTACAAATGTGTACATTCCTTCAGTATGAGCAAAGGCTGGAAGCTGGTTGGAAGTGGAAATGTTTGTGGTTTGTCGTGGCAACAACACATAAGAACGAATGTGAGACCATTTCAGCGTCTTATTGTACGAAGGAAACTGGAAAAACATTATCAAAAGTAGTGGAAACTGTAATGCTTTCAAGAACTGTAATATGGACAGAGATTATTTTGAGGTCTGATATGCCTTTTATAGACACCTATTGCCTTTGGTAAGAGTATACATTACTCTTTATGAAGCATATGAACTAAAACATGACATATTGTAGGCTGTAATCATGATGTCAGCTATATTGAGTGATAGAATCCACAGCACACCATATCTAAGTAAGTAAGCATTTCACTGTAAGGTTTCACCTGTTGTATTTGGTGCATGGGACTAATAAAATTGGATTTGATCTACCTTTAGACCATGTCCAAGACACATGATTCTCTGTTTCAAATCAAACCAAATCCATTTATATTTGTCACATACCCCGAATACAACAGGTGTAGACCTTACAGTGAAATGCTGACTTACAAGCCCTTAACCAACAATGCAGTTTTAAGAAAAATACCCCCCCCCAAAAAGAAAAACAATAATAAAAGTAACAAATAATTAAAGAGCAGCAGTAAAACAATATATGTTTTTCTTTGATGCAATCAATCCCTTTACTCTCCAATTGATTTGCAGTGCTGGCTCATACCACGGTCATCCTGGGGCAAGAAACAAAGGATGAGTAGGATGGTGGTGGAAGAGGTGGTGGAGGAGGTGGCAGATTGGGTACCTGCCTGGTGTAACTGAGATGTATTATACATGTGATGAGAGTTGACAGTTCTGCGTTTGTGACAAATAGCCATCAGTTTTAACTCAGAGAGCTGCAGACAGTACATGGGGATGGGGATAGTTTCTGTGCCACCGATGTCAAACATCCCTCTGTTGCTTGCCGACAAGTACCCCTAGTGATATGACGTCTATTGTGGCCTAAGACTACCGCTTCATAGCACTCACGTCGGTGGCCATGAAGTGCTTTGGAATGCTGGTCATGGCTCACATCAACACCATCATTCCGGAAATCCTAGACCCACTCCAATTTGCATACCGCAACAACAGATCCACAGATGACACAATCAATCGCACTCCACACTGCCCTTTCCCACCTGGACAAAAGGAGCACCTACGTTAGAATTCTGTTCTTTGACTACTGCTCATCGTTCAACACCATAGTGCCCACAAAACTCAACACTAAACTAAGGACCCTGGGACTAAACACCTCCCTCTGCAACTGGATCCTGGACTTCCTGATGGGCCGCCCCCAAGTGGTGAGGGTAGATAGTAGCACATCCGCCATGCTGATCCTCAACACTGGAGCCCCTCAGAGGTGTGTTCTCAGTCCCCTCCTGTACTCCCTGTTCACCCACGACTGCACAGCCGGGCACGACTCCAACACCATCATTATGGTGCCAGAATAACAACCTATCACTCAACGTAATCAAGACAAAGGAGATGATTGTGGACTACAGGAAAAAGAGGCCTGAGCACACCCCCATTCTCATCGACGAGGCTGCAGTGGAGCAGGTTGAGAGCTTCAAGTTCCTTGGTGTCCACATCACCAACAAACTAGAATGGTCCAAACACACCAAGACAGTTTTGAATAGGACACAACAAAACCTATTCCCCCTCAGTCAAACATGTTTTAAGCGCTCAAAATCATGAATCAGGTCCACATTTTGATTAAACTTTCACTACCTCTCTGTGGGTATGTCTGTGAGCACTGAAGAATGCAGTTCCAAACTGAGAGAGCTGTGCATTCTATTACCAGAGTTTTGTTAGGCTGTGATGAACTTCACTTTATTACTGAGTGACAACTGTAATAGCTAGCTACTGATATTATCATTCAAGTGGTATAACTGTTAACTGTCAATAATTCACTTAATGGTGAGACATGGAATAATAAAAAATGTATCTTTTGTCAGGCTGGATGTTTGAAATATGTGTAGGTGATTTGAGTCATGCTTCTTCAGTAGTGGAATAAAGACTATTAGCACTTGAATGTTGTAAATAAATACTGTCTGTAGATACTGGAGTGATGTATGATTGTTCATTTAAAAAAATCATAGACCAATTTCTTTTATACTGTGTCCATGTGTATGCAAGTATGTTAAACGAAACAACAAACTTTTAACCAAAACCGAACGTAGATGGACGTCTTTACATAGTCGTTTTTTCAACATAAAAAAATACATATTTTCAAAGCCATTAAAAAAATACATATTTTCAACGATATGAAAAACACGTCTTTTCAACTTTCAACCAAAACCGAACGTAGATTGGAAGTCAAGCCTAGTCGTCTTTTCAACTGCATTTTGCTAGGTGGGTACACATCCACCACCCTTTGAAGTTCATCATAACTTATTTCATAAATAGCCTAATAAACTGCATGGTTTTTCCGAGTCATAGTGGGACGACCACACAACATATCATTGTGTGAAGTTTACTTCGATATGATGGCTATTATATCAATATTTGAGCATTTCCACTGCTCTTTCTCGCATAATACACTTTACAGACACAAAAAGATCCCACCGTGTCAAAAACAAACAAACTGTCTTGCCGGCATTTATACAGTTGTACAGGCATTTTCATCAGCCGAGTCGTGACTTTTTTTCAAGTAATTCATCTTAATGAAATGGTTGGACGGAAACCAATGACGTGTGTAAACCCTGGGTTGCTGAAGCTGTGTATTGGCCATTGAGAGGCTTTGTAGCCAGCGGTCGGCCATATTGCTACTCCCCAGTAGGAGCAGTCCTCCATAAGAATGAATGGAATTCTACAGTAGATCATTTAAATGTTTCAAGGGCAAATGACACGTATGTAAGTATTTTGTTGTTGTAGTGGGGACAGCAACATTAGTCATCTCAAAAAAATATATATTTGTTCCTATATTTTTTTGTTGTTTAGCTCACACGAAATAATTTAAAAGTATTCATTAAGGTGTCTGTAATATAATAAATGTTTCAAAAACGAATGTAGACATTTAAGAAATGCATTTATATTAGCTTCCAAAAGTACCAAGATGACTGCGCGGTGGCTTCAGTCATCTAGGGTTTATACACATCATTGATGTAAATGTGGTTTATGACATTGTATACAGTACATTGGAATGTCCTCAACCGTGGATGCTGAGATGCATGGTTTCACAAGCTACGTTTATTCTTGGCTGTATTGATTTCAAATACTGTGTCTGTGTGCCTTTTGACTGTAGGTCTAGCTGAGATTACTTGAGTTTCTTTCCAAGTGATGCATTCAAAGCCTGTGTCAGATGCAAAATAAGTGTGTGTGTGTGTGTGTGTGTGTGTGTGTGTGTGTGTGTGTGTGTGTGTGTGTGTTCCTATCTGTACAGGAAGTGGGGGAGGGGACAAACACAAATTCAGAGCGGCCAAGTCAGATGTGATTAATATTGTAGTCGCTTCACAGAACATGAAGCATCGCACGCCTCAGAAAATACAAATGGTACAGACCTATTGGACCCAGTCTACCCAGTGATGAAGTACTGTATCCAGTGTCCACTGGAATGTCTGCACTCTGTAGTCCAGGGGTCCCCAAACTTTTTCACTCGAAGGGGGCCCCACTTCCAGCATTGGGCAACATTCCATGCCCCTCGCCACGTCTATTTCTATAGGCACAAGCATTATTCATGACACAAACGGTTCACAACCCTCTGGTTGGTGGAGAGATTGTTGCAGGTTTAAAGCTGATTACCTGCAACTCTACACATTTTGTCACGGGGTGAAAAAAACATGCAGCAGTTTTAAAGCAATTCTATACATCTTCTGACCTAACTGTGTCCAGTGGTGTAAAGTACTTAAGTAAAACATACTTTAAAGTACTACTTAAGTAGTTTTTGGGGGATCTTTACTATTTATAGCTTTGACAAATTTTACTCCACTATGTTCCTAAAGAAAAATAATGTCCTTTTAACTCCATACATTTTCAAAGACACCCAGAAGTACTCGTTACATTTTGACAGTAAAACCATGGACAGAGATTCAGTACTTCAGTACTCAGTGGTCCCGTTGAGTACTGAAGCGAGGTGGTAGCCCTTGTGTGGCCTACCACCCCGCGGCTGAGTCATTGTTGTTCCTAGATGTTTACACAACACTTATAGTTGACCCGGGGCAGCTTTAGCAGGGCAGAACTGACCTGTTGGAAAGGTAGTATCCTATGACTGCCTCCCTGCTGCAAGCCTGGTTTATAGAACCTAATCCACACTTCAATGACATCATCAGCTGACTTGGCCTAAATGGGGAGAGAGAGATCAGCCAGTGATGTGTGTGTGTGTGTGTGTGTGTGTGTGTGTGTGTGTGTGTGTGTGTGTGTGTGTGTGTGTGTGTGTGTGTGTGTGTGTGTGTGTGTGTGTGTGTGTGTGTGTGTGTGTGTGTGTGTGTGTGTGTGTGTGTGTGTGTGCATCTGTGTGCATCTTTACGAGTTCATTTGTGAGCATGTTGAGCACATTTTCTTATTGAGGTGCATAGAGACCTTTATGACATCATTGGCTGACTAGAAGGAATCCATGGAAGCCCAGAGGGTACTGTGGACGTAGGACTTAGAAGGTCAGGATGATGAGATATGGTGAACGGCAGTTACACAGGGAAATGAATTGTGCATTGTATCTACAAAAGGATGGAGTAGTCGCTATAATTGCCCGTCAAAGATGAATAACGTTTAATTGCATTGAATAGGACTTGTCAGTACTGTGCTCACAGCCAAATCACAGGCAGCATATAGTGCACCTCTTGCTGTTTAACACTTGTGATTTGAAGAGACCTCATTAGCAAACACACACAGTCAGAGCCAGATACATGCCAGTGTGATGGGACGTGGGGTGCTGTGTGTGTGTGTGTGTGTGTTCCCACGCCCCAGATGGTACCGTGTTGCCCTCGCTATATAGGGTAGAGTGTGCAATTTGGGATCCATCCTGTGTTTTTTTGGGCTGTGTCAGGCTGGACTAACGAGGCTCTGTCGGTTCCTGTGGTGAGGTCCACGCCAGCCTGACTGACACACTAAACAATCTCATCTTGACATCTACAAGGTGTTTGACAGAGACAGATCAAGCGTTGATGTTGTCGTCACAGACCGAAGTCAATTTCAATTGGACAATTTTTAAAATGTTTATTTGATTTAAAGATTCAGCTTCAAAGTTAACTTTTGGAATAGTTTAATAACTGTGTTTCGCACCCAGATCCTTTGGTGCTTTGATTGAAGGTTTAATATAATTGTTATGTAGCTCTATCTACTGTACTGTGCTGACTGTATACTTTAAGTGTTAAATGTATAAAAGCTGCTAGGTAATATGCCTATCCACAGCCTCCTCAGGATTACCGTCTATTTCCATCCCAAGGGCAGGTTCCTCCTTCTGCCTGAGGCTGCATCTCAGAGTGGGGACATTCCTCGGCTGCATCTCAGTCGTCTGAATAGCAATTTCCTGTCCGCGTTTCCTCATCTCTTCTCCTTTCAACGGCACTTATTAGAAAACCTAGGAAGATGAAAGCTATATGGTGGATCTCTATGAGGAATTGGCATCCTCCTCCAATTTCTATCCCATCATTAGAGATTAAAGCATGGAGACGAGGAGAAGAAGCCACTTTATGCTATTGAGATGAAGCAGAGAAAGAGAGAGGGGGAGAGAGGGGGGAGAGAGGGAGAGAGGGGGAGAGAGGGAGAGAGAGGGAGGAGGAGGAGGAGACAGGGCACTTTGTTTGATGCCTCCGTGATGAGAACAATGGCTCCCCCAAAACAGATTCACTTAACCTTGAATTAGAGAGAACGATGTACTAGGTAGTTTAACTGTTTCTAGTAGTAGCCATTTTGTTGGTGTTAGTAACCACGTGAATCAAGGACAGACATCATGATAGTGAGGTAGTAGTAAGATAGGAAATGGAAATTCATTTTTCAAGTCTGCACATAATGCAAAACTAGACTGTGACGGAAGACTAAGCCAGAACAAGGACTGTGACCCAGATTCATAAATCACAAGAACCTTAGCTTCTATGATTTGGCACTAGCACTTCTCTGAACACAGTACCGTGACAATGCTTCTGTGCTGAACCTGTGACATTAGAAGAGAACTCACACAATGAAATCAATAGGAATATAACATTCCCTCTGTTCCAAGTCCCTGTGTTTGACATTGTTTTTATTAGTTTTTCTTTTACCAAGTAAGTTGACAAAGAACACATTCCCATTTACAGCAACAATCTGGGGAAAAGTTACAGGGGGATGAATGACCCAATTGGAAGCTGGGGATGATTAGGTTGCCATGATTGTACGAGGGCCAGATTGGGAATGTAGCCAGGACACCAGGTTAACACCCCTACTCTCATAATAAGTGCCATGGGATCTTTAGTGACCAGAGATTCAGAACACCCGAAAGACGGCACCCTACAATGTCCCCAATCACTGCCCTGAGGCATTGGGATATTTGTTTTTAGACCAGAGGAAAGAATGCCTCCTACTGGCCCTCATCCAGGAACCGACCAGGACCAACCCTGCTTAGATTCAGAGGCAAATAGCAGTGGGATGCAGGGTGGTCAGCTGCTGGCTAAAAATGAGGCACTTTGGTGTACTGTGGTATTGGCTGGTCATATTATGATACTGGCTGGTTATATTATGATACTGTCTGGTTGTGATACTGGCTGATTATGTTATGATACTGGCTGGTTATGTTATGATACTGGCTGGTTATGTTATGATACTGGCTGGTTATGTTATGATACTGGCTGGTCAGGTTATGATACTGGCTGGTTATGATACTGGCTGTTTATTTTATGATACTGGCTGGTTATGTTATGATACTGGCTGGTTATGATACTGGCTGGTTATATTATGATACTGGCTGGTCAGGTTATGATACTGGCTGGTTATGATACTGGCTGTTTATATTATGATACTGGCTGGTTATGTTATGATTACTGGCTGGTTATATTATGATACTGGCTGGTCAGGTTATGATACTGGCTGGTTATGTTATGATACTGGCTGGTTATGTTATGATACTGGCTGGTTACGTTATGATACTGGCTGGTCAGGTTATGATACTGGCTGGTTATGTTATGATACTGGCTGGTTATGTTATGATACTGGCTGGTTACGTTATGATACTGGCTGGTCATGTTATGATACTGGCTGGTTATGTTATGATACTGGCTGGTTATGTTATGATACTGGCTGGTCATGTTATGATACTGGTGTGACAATACAGAGGCGGATGCAAGATGCAAGCAACGATGGTTTAATGAATACAGTTACAGCAGCAACAGGACAGACAGACTGTATTCAGACGGAATCCGACCCAGGGACTAGGGTGCGTCTTCTGATGATAGCGTGCTGAGAAATCCAGGGGAGTGTGTCCGGATGGGTAGGAGGGAGCACAGCAGATAATCCACACAAGGGCGGTGAGAGATGAGCACGGACACACGACACAAACTCAGAGAAGTAACAACGATCTGACAACAAGAAACACTGGTTACAGAACATATAAAGGGAAGATAAGTGATTCCAGCTGGCACAGACAATCAGGCCGAGATTGGGAACCACGCCCACACAAACGAGAGAGAGAGAGAGAGAGAGAGAGAGAGAGGCAGTGGATTCATGAACCGTGACAATACCCCCCCCCCTAGGAACGCCTCTTGGCGTTCCCAGGCGAATTTACCTGTCGATTGAAATCATCGATAAGGGAGTGATCCAGAATGTCCCTAGCAGGTACCCAACTTCTCTCCTCCGGGCCGTAACCCTCCCAGTCCACCAGGTACTGGAATCCGCGTCCCCTCCTTCTAGAGTCCAAAATACGATTGACAGAAAAGGTGGGTTCCCCATCAACAAGTCGTGGCGGCGGGGGAACCGGGACCGGCGGGTTAATGCATGCCTGAAACACAGGTTTTATTTTAGACACATGAAAGGTAGGATGAATTCTCCTATACGCCGGAGGAAGCTTGAGCCGGACCGCCACCGGACTAATGATCCTGGTGACTTTGAACGGGCCGATAAATTTGGGGGCAAGCTTGTTCGAAACGGATCGGAGTGGAATGTTCTTAGTAGAAAGCCACACTCTTTGGCCAACGACGTATACCGGAGGCTTCGACCGGTGGCGATCGGCCTTAGCCTTGGTGCGCGCCCCCACCCGGAGAAGAGTCTCACGGGCTCTGCTCCATGCGTGACGGCACCTCTGGATGAAAGCGTGAGCGGAGGGAACAGTGACCTCGGACTCCGTACTGGGAAAGATAGGTGGCTGGTAACCTAAACTACACTCAAACGGAGAGAGACCCGTGGCTGCCACTGGCAACGAATTGTGAGCGTACTCAACCATAGAGAGTTGTTGACTCCAGGAAGAGGGATTCTTAGAAACCAAACATCGCAACACTCTCTCCAAATCTTGGTTGGCCCTCTCCGTTTGACCGTTGCTCTGGGGATGAAACCCTGAAGACAGGCTGACACTCGCTCCCAGTAACCTACAAAACTCTTGCCAAAACTTGGACACAAATTGGGGCCCCCTGTCAGAAACTACGTCCATTGGCAGGCCATGTAAGCGAAAGACGTGATCCACGACAGTTACCGCTGTCTCCTTGGCAGATGGTAATTTAGGCAAGGGAATAAAATGAGCCGCCTTCGAGAACCGGTCCACCACGGTCAAAACAACCGTCTTGCCCTGGGAGGGCGGGAGGGCGGTAACAAAATCTAGCGCGATGTGGGACCAGGGTCTCGAAGGGACCGACAGCGGTTGGAGTAACCCATCTGGGGGTCGATTAGAAGTCTTCCCAGTGGCACAAACCGAGCAAGCCAAGACAAAACTGTGAATGTCACGAGCCATCAGTGGCCACCAAAAGCGTTGCTTAACCAAAAAGCTAGTGCGGCTGACTCCTGGATGACACGCTACGTTGGAGCAATGCCCCCACCGAATAACATCGGACCGACACCCCTCCGGCACAAACAACCGATTAGGCGGGCAACCGGGCGGAGGCGTTACCCCTTCTAAGGCCGTTTTGACCCTCGATTCAACCTCCCATGTGAGTGTGGAGACCACTAGGGTCCCGGGTAGGATGCACTCGGGAGTGGATGGGCGTTCGGAATGGTCAAAAATGCGAGAAAGGGAATCGGGTTTGACATTCTTGGAACCCGGGCGATACGAGAGAGAGAAGTCAAAACGTCCGAAAAAGAGTGCCCACCGCGCCTGCCTGGAGTTGAGTCGCTTGGCGGTTCTGATATATTCAAAATTCTTGTGATCGGTCCAAACTATAAAAGGTACCCCCGAACCCTCTAACCAATGGCGCCACTCCTCCAGTGCTAACTTCACTGCCAACAACTCTCTGTTGCCAATGTCGTAGTTGCGTTCCGCAGGTGATAACCGATGGGAAAGGAACGCGCAAGGGTGCATCTTGTCGTCAGAAGAGGAACGTTGAGAAAGTACCGCACCTACCCCCACCTCTGAAGCGTCCACCTCCACCACGAACTGACGCGAGGGATCGGGAGCTATGAGGATGGGAGCCGAAACAAAGCGGCTCTTGAGTTTGGTGAATGCAGCCTCGGCTGTATCGGACCACCTGAACGTCACTCTGGGGGAGGTTAAGGCGGTAAGAGGAGCGACTATCTGGCTAAAGTTGCGAACGAAACGCCGGTAGAAATTGGCAAATCCCAGAAACCTCTGTAGGGCCTTACGGGAATCTGGGCTTGGCCAATCCACCACAGCCTTAACCTTGTCAGGATCCATGCGAATACCTTCAGTCGAGACGATGTAACCTAGGAATGGAACGGATTGTGCATGAAAAATGCATTTCTCCGCCTTGACAAAAAGTCCATTCTCCAACAACCTCTGAAGCACTCGTCTGACGTGCTGAACGTGTTCCTGGAGAGAAGAAGAAAAAATCAGTATGTCATCCAGGTAAACATATATGAACTGATCAATCATGTCTCTCAGCACGTCATTGACGAGTGCCTGGAAAACCGCTGGGGAGTTGGATAGCCCAAAAGGCATGACCAAATATTCGAAGTGCCCTCTGGGGGTGTTAAACGCGGTCTTCCATTCGTCCCCCCCCCTTATGCGAACCAAATGATATGCATTCCGTAAATCCAACTTAGTGAACACGGATGCTCCCTGTAACCTTTCAAAGGCTGAGGACATCAACGGTAAGGGATAGGTATTCTTCACTGTGATGTTATTCAACCCACGGTAATCAATGCAAGGACGCAGAGAACCATCCTTCTTCCCCACAAAGAAGAACCCCGCCCCTGCTGGAGAAGAGGAAGGACGAATGAATCCAGATGCCAGAGAATCAGAGATGTATCTCTCCATAGCCTCCCTCTCAGGAACAGAGAGTGAATATAACTTGCCTTTAGGCGGAGACTCACCTGGCAATAATTCTATTGCACAGTCATAGGGACGATGCGGAGGAAGAGAAGCAGCACGGGACTTACTGAACACCTCCTTCAGTTCGAGGTATTCAACGGGCACGTTAGACAAATCCACTGCCTCCTCTAGAAACACAGAATCAGACACAGACGAACAAGCAGACACCAAACAGGACTCAAGGCACTTGTTACTCCACATGGATATAGAGTTATGACCCCAGTCAACTCTGGGGTTGTGTTGGGTGAGCCAAGGGTGGCCGAGAACTAATGGTGCAAGGGGTGAGTCCATGAGTAGAAATGATAGTGTCTCAGTGTGATTGCCAGAAGTGATGAGTGTGATAGGTTCAGTGGTGTGAGAAATGTTGGGGAGTTCTTGACCATTGAGAGCGTTGACGGATATCTTGTGCGAGAGTGAGGTGATAGGAATCTGGAGTTTGTGAGCGAGCTTGAAGTCCATGAAATTACCCTCTGCTCCTGAGTCCAGTAAGGCTTGGGTGTCGTGCGTGTGGGTGGCCCATCTTAGTCTTACCGGGAGGAGAGTAGATGATGAGGTCTTCTCTGTGGTGACACCACCCGATAGTAGCCTCATGCTTACTACCGGGCCTGATCTTTTACCGGGCAGGAGTGGATAAAGTGGCTCGCTCTACCACAGTAGAGACAGAGTCCTTGGGATCTCCGCCTCTCCCTCTCTTCCCGGGAGAGGCGAGCTCTCCCCAGCTGCATGGGTTCGTGAGCGGAGGCTGAACTGGCCGTGTTCCCGCCGCTGGCATGCCAGCCCTCCGTGTCGTTATACGGTCTGTTAGGGCATGCTCGGCGGCCAATACGACTCAGACCGGCGTCGACCCTCAAGGCTAGTTCCACTAGTCCATTTAAATTCCTGGGAAGGTCCAGAACATAAATCTCCTTCTGGATCCGGTCCTCCAGCCCATGCAGGAACATGTCCCACTGCGCCTCCTCGTTCCACTGACACTCTGCGGCCAGAGTGCGGAATTGGATGGAGTATTCCGATACTGAACGGTCTCCTTGGCGAAGGTCAGCGAGTAGTCTGGCCGCCTCCCTACCCGCCACGGCCCGATCGAAGACCCTTCTCATCTCCTCGGAGAGTGTCTGGAAAGAGGTGCAGCATGGGTCCTGGTTCGCCCACACCGCCGTTCCCCAAAGAGCCGCTTTGCCTGATAGCAGTGTGAGTACGAATGCTACCTTAGACTGTTCACGGTTGAAGGTCCGTGGCTGCAACGAGAATTGCATGGAACATCTCGTAAGAAAAGCTCTGCAATAGTCAGGATCACCTGAATAACCCTCTGGTGTCGGTAGCCGTGGCTCTAGCTGGGAATCCGGCTCTGGCGGGGCGGGTTGAACTGCCGGTGTAGGTGGCGCAGCGAGACCCCTCAGATGTCGTAATTGTTGGGTCAGCTGGGATACCTGCGTCACAAGGGCTTGTACTGCCCGACCTGTGCTGGAGATGTTCTCCTCTTGTTGATCCATTCTCGTGATACTGCGGGAAATGAATTCGGTCAGACTCGTTGAACTCGCTGCATCCATGGTCTGGTCAGATCGTTCTGTGACAATACAGAGGCGGATGCAAGATGCAAGCAACGATGGTTTAATGAATACAGTTACAGCAGCAACAGGACAGACAGACTGTATTCAGATGGAATCCGACCCAGGGACTAGGGCGCGTCTTCTGATGATAGCGTGCTGAGAAATCCAGGGGAGTGTGTCCGGATGGGTAGGAGGGAGCACAGCAGATAATCCACACAAGGGCGGTGAGAGATGAGCACGGACACACGACACAAACTCAGAGAAGTAACAACGATCTGACAACAAGAAACACTGGTTACAGAACATATAAAGGGAAGATAAGTGATTCCAGCTGGCACAGACAATCAGGCCGAGATTGGGAACCACGCCCACACAAACGAGAGAGAGAGAGAGAGAGAGAGAGAGAGAGAGAGAGAGAGAGAGAGAGAGAGAGAGAGAGAGAGAGAGGCAGTGGATTCATGAACCGTGACAACTGGCTGGTTATGTTATGATACTGGCTGGTTATGTTATGATACTGGCTGGTTATGTTATGATACTGGCTAGTTATGACACTGGCTGGTTATGATACTGGCTGGTTATCATACTGGCTGGTTATGTTATGATACTGGCTGGTTATGTTATGATACTGGCTGGTCATGATATGATACTGGCTGGTTATGTTATGATACTGGCTGATCATGTTATGATGCTGGCTGATCATGTTATGATGCTGGCTGATCATGTTATGATACTGGCTGATCCTGTTATGATACTGGCTGATCATGTTATGATGCTGGCTGATCATGTTATGATGCTGGCTGATCATGTTATGATGCTGGCTGATCATGTTATGATGATGGCTGGTCAGGATATGATGCTGGCTGGTTATGTTAAGATACTGGCTAGTTATGTTATGATACTGGTTGGTTATGTTAAGATACTGGCTGATCATGTTATGATACTGGCTGATCCTGTTATGATGCTGGCTGATCATGTTATGATGCTGGCTGATCATGTTATGATGCTGGCTGATCATGTTATGATGCTGGCTGGTCAGGATATGATGCTGGCTGGTTATGTTAAGATACTGGCTAGTTATGTTATGATACTGGCTGGTTATGTTAAGATACTGGCTGATCAGGTTATGATACTGGCTGGTTATGTTATGATACTGGCTGGAAATGATACTGGCTGGTTATGATACTGGCTGGTTATGTTATGATACTGGCTGGTTATGTTATGATACTGGCTGGTTATGTTATGATACTGGCTGGTTAAGTTATGATTCTGACTGGATATGATACTGGCTGATCATTTTATGATACTGGCTGGTCATGTTATGATACTGGCTTGTTATGATACTGGCTGGTTATGTTATAATACTGGCTGGTTATGTTATGATACTGGTTGGTTATGTTATGATTCTGACTGGATATGATACTGGCTGATCAATTTATGATACTGGCTGGTCATGTTATGATGCTGGCTGATCATGTTATGATACTGGCTGATCATGTTATGATGCTGGCTGATCATGTTATGATGCTGGCTGATCATGTTATGATTCTGGCTGATCATGTTATGATGCTGGCTGATCATGTTATGATACTGGCTGATCATTTTATGATACTGGCTGGTCATGTTATGATACTGGCTGGTCATGTTATGATGCTGGCTGATCATGTTATGATGCTGGCTGATCATGTTATGATGCTGGCTGATCATGTTATGATACTGGCTGATCATGTTATGATGCTGGCTGATCATGTTATGATGCTGGCTGATCATGTTATGATGCTGGCTGATCATGTTATGATGCTGGCTGGTTATGATACTGGCTGGTTATGTTATGATGCTGGCTGGTTATTATACTGGCTGGTTATGTTATGATACTGGCTGGTTATGTTATGATGCTGGCTGGTTATGATACTGGCTGGTTATGTTATGATGCTGGCTGGTTATGATACTGTCTGGTTGTGATACTGGCCTGTCATGTTATGATACTGGCTGGTTATGTTATGATACTGGCTGGTTATGTTGTGATACTGGCTGGTTATGTTATGATACTGTCTGGTTGTGATACTGGCTGGTCATGTTATGATACTGGCTGGCTATGTTATGATACTGAATGGTTATGTTATGATACTGGTTATGTTATGAAATTGGCTGGTCATGTTATGATACTGGCTGGTAATGTTATGATACTGGCTGGTCATGTTATCATACTGGCTGGTTCTGATACTGGCTGGTTATGTTATGATACTGGCTGGTTATGATACTGGCTGGTTATGTTATGATACTGGCTGGTTATGTTATGATACTGGCTGGTTATGTTATGATACTGGCTGGTTATGTTATGATACTGGCTGGTTAAGTTATGATTCTGACTGGATATGATACTGGCTGATAATTTTATGATACTGGCTGGTCATGTTATGATACTGGCTTGTTATGATACTGGCTGATCCTGTTATGATACTGGCTGATCATGTTACGATGCTGGCTGATCATGTTATGATGCTGGCTGATCATGTTACGATGCTGGCTGATCATGTTATGATGCTGGCTGGTTATGATACTGGCTGGTTATGTTATGATGCTGTCTGGTTATGATACTGGCTGGTTATGTTATGATACTGGCTGGTTATGTTATGATGCTGGCTGGTTATGATACTGGCTGGTTATGTTATGATACTGGCTGGTTATGATACTGGCTGGTTATGTTATGATACTGGCTGGTTATGATACTGGCTGGTTATGTTATGATACTGTCTGGTTGTGATACTGGCCTGTCATGTTATGATACTGGCTGGTTATGTTATGATACTGGCTGGTTATGTTGTGATACTGGCTGGTTATGTTATGATACTGTCTGGTTGTGATACTGGCTGGTCATGTTATGATACTGGCTGGCTATGTTATGATACTGAATGGTTATGTTATGATACTGGTTATGTTATGACATTGGCTGGTTATGTTATGAAATTGGCTGGTTATGTTATGATACTGGCTGGTTATGATACTGGCTGGTTCTGATACTGGCTGGTCATGTTCTGATACTGGCTGGTTATGTTATGATACTGGCTGGTTATGTTATGATACTGGCTGGTTCTGATACTGGCTGGTTATGTTGTGATACTGGCTGGTTATGATACTGGCTGGTTATGTTATGATACTGGCTGGTTATGTTATGATACTGGCTGGTCATGTTATGATACTGGCTGGTCATGTTATGATACTGGCTGGTCATGTTATCGTACTGGCTGGTTCTGATACTGGCTGGTTATGTTATGATACTGGCTGGTTATGATACTGGCTGGTTATGATACTGGCTGGTTATGTTGTGATACTGGCTGGTTATGATACTGGCTGGTTATGATACTGGCTGGTTATGTTATGATACTGGCTGGTTATGTTGTGTGACAGGTCCACACCTATCCTATTATATTGAGGAAGGAATAAGGACATTGTACAATATATTTTTTTTACAACCGAAATATTGATTTGTGGATGGATGAACCCAACACATGAGTGACTGTACTGCTGATTAACATGAACAGTCCACCACATAGTGTATCTTCTGGGTTTATAGGTCAAGATATTATTCCTGATGATATTCCGCACAAAAAAATATTCTGTGAGTGATGATTTTTTTTGTATGGACAGTTTCTGTTGCTTGGTGAGACATACTGCAAACAGGGCTTTCCTGTGACGACGTTAGCTAAGAGCCAGTGGTGGTGAGAGTCAGGCAGGCTCAGGTTGTCATTTCAGAAAGAGACTGCATTTAGTAGAGGAGGGACACACACACACACACACACACACACACACACACACACACACACACACACACACACACACACACACACACACTCACTCACTCACTCACTCACTCCACTGCTATTTCCACTCTCCCTTCCACAGATGGGAACATTAGTAGGAAAGGAGGTGATGACCTGCTGTCACCAGCCTTATTATGTTCACACTATCTGGCTCTCACAGCCAGATGAGCCAGTGTAAGATGGAATAGAGCTTCAGTCTGAGGCTCTGACAGTGTGCTGCCCAGACCGCTGATTACCCCTTCATGAACCTTGACCCTCATTACTCTGGCTCTCTCTCAGCCCATCAGACAGACTAAAACCATTTTGGTTCCTGTTTTAATTTGTGTCCTCAGATCTCCAACAGACACATTGGGGTTGACCTAGCCTCGTCCCTAGGCTAGGGTTGGCCAAACAATTGACTATTAGGCAATTTGTGTGAAACACCCCAGTAACACCGGAACACTTGGTGAAAAACCTTTACACAAATACAGACATTTTGGCTGCGACCCATTTAGAGCATATTGGGTGCCCTCAGACCTCTCCAAACGGGACAAATTGAGGTTGACTCCAATGTTTGACTAAGGCTAGGGGGACTTAGTTTTGGGACGCACCCCTAGTAAAAACACATTGGGATCATCAGCCTCCAGGCAGATGGTAGGTACATCATAGAGAAAGGGATTCATCCGCTCGGACAGCCATCTACCTTTGATTGTGGCTTTAATCCTGGCCCACTGGCAGACTGGCAGACCCTGTCTAATACTGCTCCAAAGCTGTGGGGGTGGGCAGGGTGGGTGAGGGGTTGGGGTGGGGTGGGGGGACAGGGCAGGGGGGGGGCAGGATGAGGGGACAGGGTGGCGGATGGGGCGTTGGGGATGGGGTGAGGGGGACGGGGTGAAGGGGAGTAGATCCCTCCTCCAGGTGCCACCCGCGGGATAACCCTGCCTCACTTCCCCTCACCCAACCATTGTATTACCTCACCCTCTCCTTCCCTAATCTAGAACTGCCCTCATAAAGACTTGGGGAGCTACAATAGAATATACACTCTCATCTGACTGGATTCTAATTTAGCCACAGTAAGGCTTTCCTCGGACAATATTGTGATTTTCAGTTGAGGACATCTAAAGGAAATACGTACCATTTTGTTTTATACATCGGCACATGTCTACATTCGTATTCGTTGTTGTGTGTGTGTGTGTGTGTGTACATTTGTATGACATATACCACTATGCCAGGAGAAAAACGGATCAATATGAACTTGAACAGACAGATAAACATCTTTCAAAAGGGTATCCCCCATCAGTCACATTGTGACGCAGAAGGAAAAACATGGACGAGTGATACAGACAGATCCAGTAGTGTCTCCAACATCGGTGATATAAAAACACTACACAGGGGAGAGCCTTGTTCGCTCCTGTAGGTTGCCAGAAAATAGAATTCTTAAGAGCGGCTTCATCCTGTTGTGTAGTAGACTAGCTAGGTGGAACAGAACAGAGTGCACAGTGCAAACCCTTGAGGGGAAATAGAAGAGAACGCTCCACCACCAGTCTCCACCAGAGATACCTTGCCCCGGGTCTGTCCTAGGGTCAGTAGAAAAGCCGCTAACAAATCGCTAACGTGCTCCGAGACAAAGCAGTCCAGGTTGAAACAGGTCTGAAATCTGTCTCTTCTTGCATCCATGTTTTTGGCCCTGTTTCCTATCATGAGTCAGAACAGTGCGAGGCGTGTTTGAGAAGTAAATATAGGTCACAGTCATCTTTATGTATATATTTTTCTTTCCATCCCACGCCAGGTGCATGAATAATTGAAAGAGGTTTTCCCCCGTGACGGCTGCAGTCAGGAGCCCCAGGTTAAAATGTAGAGACAGTATTTCTCCTTCCCTCCTTCCCTCCTTCCCTCCTTCCCTCCCTCTCCTCCCTCTCTCTCCTCCTTTCCTCCCTCCCTTTCCCTCCTTCTCATCCTCCCCTATCTCTTCTTTGACGGCTGCAGAAAATCCTCAGTCAAAATGTAGAGGCACTTTCCATCCCCCCTCGCTCCCTCCCTCCCTCGCTTCTTTCTCTCCACCTCTACATCTTCTTTGATGAATACACTGTCTGCTTTTAAAAGACAGAGAAGGCTGATAATAACAATGCTGATTGTATTCAACCACCTTCTTGTTTAGCTTCTTGGGAAAAGGGAGTGGGAAGATGTGACTTCACATTGTTTTGTGACTTTGTGATCCAAATCCCTCTCTGACCCAGTCTGCCTCCAGAGCCAAATATTGTGGAACGTTGCAGATAGGAATGTCACAAATAGACCGGATGTGATTCCTTGTTCCGCTTGTCATCTATTTCTATCTACCCGTTGAACTCTGACCGGTAGACCGGGACACTCTTCTACAATAGAAGTCCCTATTCTTTGCTAGTCTCAGCGAATCTCCATCTCTTCTCTGTGTTTCTGGTATTTTTCTCCTGAATGGACGTATCCCGCTCTTCTCTTGGATCCCTCTCTTCTCTTGGATCCCTCTCTTCTTTTCGATTCCTCTCTTCTCTTGGATCCCTCTCTTCTCTTGGATCCCTCTCTTCTCTTGGTTCCCTCTCTTCTCTTGGATCCCTCTCTTCTTTCTCTTGGATTCTTCTCTACTCTTGGATCCCTCTCTGCTCTTGGATCCCTGTCTTCTCTTGGATCCCTCTCTTCGCTTGGATTATTTTCTTCTCTTGGATCCATCTCTTCTCTTGGATTCTTTTCTTCTCTTGGATCCCTCTCTTCTCTTGGATCCCTCTCTTCTCTTGGATCCCTCTCTTCTCTCGGATCCCTCTCTTCTCTTGGATTCTTCTCTTCTCTTGGATCCCTCTCTTCTCTTGGATCCCTCTCTTCTCTTGGATCCCTCTCTTCTTTCTCTTGGATTCTTCTCTTCTCTTGGATCCCTCTCTTCTCTTGGATCCCTGTCTTCTCTTGGATCCCTCTCTTCGCTTGGATTATTTTCTTCTCTTGGATCCATCTCCTCTCTTGGATTATTTTCTTCTCTTGGATCCCTCTCTTCTCTTGGATCCCTCTCTTCTCTTGGATCCCTCTCTTCTCTTGGATCCCTCTCTTCTCTTGGATTCTTCTCTTCTCTTGGATCCCTCTCTTCTATTGGATCCCTCTCTTCTCTTGGATTCTTCTCTTCTCTTGGATCCCTCTCTTCTCTTGGATTCTTCTCTTCTCTTGGATTCCTCTCTTCTCTTGGATCCCTCTCCTCTCTTGGATCCCTCTCTTCTCTTGGATTCTTATCTTCTCTTGGATCCCTCTCTTCTCTTGGATTATTTTCTTCTCTTGGTTCCCTCTCTTCTCTTGGATCCCTCTCTTCTCTTGGATTCCTCTCTTCTCTTGGATTCCTCTCCTCTCTTGGATTCTTCTCTTCTCTTGGATTCTTATCTTCTCTTGGATCCCTCTCTTCTCTTGGATTATTTTCTTCTCTTGGATCCCTCTCTTCTCTTGGATCCCTCTCTTCTCTTGGATCCCTCTCTTCTCTTGGATTCCTCCCTTCTCTTGGATTCCTCTCTTCTCTTGGATTCCTCTCTTCTCTTGGATCCCTCTCTTCTCTTGGATTATTTTCTTCTCTTGGTTCCCTCTCTTCTCTTGGATCCCTCTCTTCTCTTGGATTCCTCTCCTCTCTTGGATTCTTCACTTCTCTTGGATTCTTCTCTTCTCTTGGATCCCTCTCTTCTCTTGGATTCCTCTCCTCTCTTGGATTCTTCTCTTCTCTTGGATTCTTCTCTTCTCTTGGATCCCTCTCTTCTCTTGGATCCCTCTCTTCTCTTGGATCCCTCTCTTCTCTTGGATTCCTCTCCTCTCTTGGATTCTTCTCTTCTCTTGGATTCCTATCTTCTCTTGGATTCTTCTCTTCTCTTGGATCCCTCTCTTCTATTGGATCCCTCTCTTCTCTTGGATCCCTCTCTTCTCTTGGATTCTTCTCTTGGATTCTTCTCTTCTCTTGGATTCCTCTCTTCTCTTGGATTATTCTCTTCTTTTGGATCCCTCTCTTCTCTTGGATCCCTCTCTTCTCTTGAATTCCTCTCTTCTCTTGGATTCCTCTCTTCTCTTGGATTCCTCTCTTCTCTTGGATCCCTCTCTTCTCTTGGATTCCTCTCTTCTCTTGGATCCCTCTCTTCTCTTGGATCCCTCTCTTCGCTTGGATTCTTTTCTTCTCTTGGTTCCCTCTCTTCTCTTGGATCCCTCTCTTCTCTTTGATTCCTCTATTCTCTTGGATTCTTCTCTTCTCTTGGATCCCTCTCTTCTCTTGGATTCTTCTCTTCTCTTGGATCCCTCTCTTCTCTTGGATTCTTCTCTTCTCTTGGATCCCTCTCTTCTCTTGGATCCCTCTCTTCTCTTGGATTCTTCTCTTCTCTTGGATTCCTCTCTTCTCTTGGATCCCTCTCTTCTCTTGGATCCCTCTCTTCTCTTGGATCCCTCTCTTCTCTTGGATTCTTCTCTTCTCTTGGAATCCTCTCTTCGCTTGGATTCTTCTCTTCTCTTGGATCCCTCTCCTCTCTTGGATCCCTCTCTTCTCTTGGATTCTTCTCTTCTCTTGGATTCCTCTCTTCGCTTGGATTCTTCTCTTCTCTTGGATTCCTCTCTTCGCTTGGATTCCTCTCTTCTATTGGATCCCTCTCTTCTCTTGGATCCCTCTCTTCGCTTGGATTCTTTTCTTCTCTTGGTTCCCTCTCTTCTCTTGGATCCCTCTCTTCTCTTGGATTCCTCTATTCTCTTGGATTCTCTTGGATTCTTCTCTTCTCTTGGATTCCTCTCTTCCCTTGGATCCCTCTCTTCTCTTGGATCCCTCTCTTCTCTTGGATTCTTCTCTTCTCTTGGATCCCTCTCTTCTCTTGGATTCTTCTCTTCTCTTGGATTCCTCTCTTCGCTTGGATTCCTCTCTTCCCTTGGATTCTTCTCTTCGCTTGGATTCTTCTCTTTGAAACCGAGAAAGAGCTTTACTCTATATTTATTAATATCCATTCAGTTTCTCTCGTATCATTGGCTCTTTTGGGATTATTATTCTGACAGGAAGGTTTCTAACAACAGGCTAGAAGAGCTGAAAAACAACACAGCAACTCACTTACTATATCTTATTTCCTTCTACTAGCTGCAACCTAGCTTCTTCCTTGTTTCCCTTTATGCCCTTCATTTCTTCATTTCTCTCTCTCTCTCTCCTTTCTCTCTCATTCTCCTTTCTCTCTCTCCCTCTCTCTCTCACTCTCCTCTCTCTCTCTCCCTCTCTCTCTCACTCTCCTCTCTCTCTCTCTCACTCTCTCACTCTCTCTCTCTCTCCTTTTTTCTCTCTCTCTCTCTCTCTCTCTCTCTCTCTCTCTCTCTCTCTCTCCTTTCTCTCTCTCTCTCACTCTCCTTTCTCTCTCTCTCTCCCTCTCCTTTCTCTCTCTCTCACTCTCCTTTCTCTCTCTCTCTCTCTCTCTCTCTCTCTCTCTCTCTCTCGCACTCTCTCTCTTTCGCACTCTCTCTCTCTCTCCCTCCCTCTCTCTCTCTCCCTCTCCTTTCTCTCTCTCTCTCACTCTCCTTTCTCTCTCTCTCTCTCGCACTCTCTCTCTCTCACTCTCCTTTCTCTCTCTCTCTCTCTTTCTCTCTCCCTCTCCTTTCTCTCTCTTTCACTCTCCTTTCTCTCTCTCTCTCGCTCCCTCTCTCTCTCCCTCTCCTTTCTCTCTCTCGCTCTCTCTCTCTCTCTCTCTCTCTCTCCCTCTCTATCTCCCTCTCCTTTCTCTCTCTCTCTCTCTCTCACTCTCCTTTCTCTCTCTCTCTCGCACTCTCTCTCTCACGCACTCTCTCTCTCTCGCTCTCTTTCTCTTGCGCACTCTCTCTCTCTCGCTCTCTTTCTCTCGCTCACTCTCTCTCGCTCACTCTCTGTGTCCTCTCTAGGCAAGAGGGAGGATCTGTGTTTTGAAAGAGGCCCAACCCCCTCTGCTCTCACTCGTCCACAGTCAGTGAAAGGCCGGGCCGGGGAACTCTGTCCAAGGCATTATCCAAACACTCACACGCACAAACACTCTCTCTCTCTCTCTCTCTCTCTCTCTCTCTCTCTCTCTCTCTCTCTCTCGTACACACACACACAGTTTCTCGCTCTCGCTCTCTCTCTCTCTCTCTCACACACACACACACACACACACACACACACACACACACACACACACACACACACACACACACACACACGCACACACACACGCACACACACACACAGTCTCTGTTGCCAGAGCTCCACTTACAGCTCAAGCCTCTCAAATCTGTTTTTCTTGTTGAGATCAGCACACGGTTTAACGCCACACAGCTGCAACTGGAGAGAGGAGAGAGGAGAGAGGAGAAGAGGAGAAGAGGAGCAAGAACCTGTGTTTTGAACTTCTCCCGGACGTTCACCCTCTAATCTTTTGGAGTTTGTCCTCAGGACCATTCAAAGAAAAGGAGGGTCTGAGTTCACGTGACATAATCATAGTGAATGGGCTGCCATGTTAACTGACACGGGTAGCCTGACCCGGGAAAACTGGATGTTGAATAGAGGAAGAGCCTCGGTGGTAGAAAGCAACTGAAAGTAACGTGAACTCAGCGGGAGGAGAGAGAGGGAACCAGAGAGGAGGGAGTGGAGGAGCACGGTGGAAAGTCCAGAATGGAGGACGGGTTCTCCAGCTACAGCAGCCTCTATGACACCTCTTCGCTGCTGCAGTTCTGTAACGGTAAACGCACCTCCTTCTGTTCAACAATCTGTCT
Source organism: Oncorhynchus kisutch (assembly GCF_002021735.2). Taxonomy (NCBI): domain Eukaryota; kingdom Metazoa; phylum Chordata; class Actinopteri; order Salmoniformes; family Salmonidae; genus Oncorhynchus; species Oncorhynchus kisutch. Next base: position 49,017,862 of record NC_034180.2, on the reverse strand, counting down.
GTGTGCTTAGACATGAGATGTCACCACTGTTTAAACTTAACACCGAAGAGGCAGTCCCTGCCGGCAGGGCGGTTATTGCAGCCATGGGGCTATTAATAGAGCTCAAACTTGACTTAAGGCTTTGATGAAAGTGAATGTTTATCCTTGGTGCTGAGAAGAAGATGTCTTGTGTGGAAGACATAGATGGGGTTGTAGGCTATAACATGGACCAAATTCAGACATAGCTTGGAACAATATTACAATTTAGAGTTTAACCATGCAGAGCCGTAAAAAAATATATAATTCAAAACCATCTGAGGAAATGTTTCTGCCAAGAATCTGAGTCGAAGGATTGTCAACACCCTCTGCAAAAATGTCAACCGGCAGAGAAAAAAAGCTAAACATATGGATGAGGAAAAGGATAAGGGATATAAACAGATGTCTGATCTTACACCGCTGGTTTCCATTTCAGTTTGGTCTGTGGCTCTTGTGTTCTTATAAAGCATTGTGATGTGCTGATTGTCATCAGCTCGTATACTGGACAGTTCAAGTGTGATGATGGCTGGAGACAGGAAGTGGAATTGGGGTTGCAGGTTATTAGTAGAGTGTGTGAAGGTGCATGACACATCACTTTGTCACAACCAATCAATCTCTCTTATCAACACAGCCTGACGTCTGCCCAGATACAGGAGACACTGTCTGACATACTTACTTAAAGCTCTACTGAGCCAAAGGGAGTAGATTGCCTCTAGACGCTGGTCTTGTTTTAATTTTGCATTTCGCCCACTAATGGCTAAGGTTAGGATTTGGATAAGGAAACTGATCCTAGATCTGAACCCTGGACCAAAATAATCAGAATACTCAAACCTCATCTAAGGATGTGGTTGGTTAATGAGTTATAGAAGGTTGACATTATAGAACTGAATTACAATTGTTGGGAAATGATACTGATAGTGTGCTGTGTGGTGTGCAGGACTTGATAATGTCAAAGAGTAACTCAGGCATGCTGGGTAACCTGAAAAACAGGTGTCAAGCTGGATCAACAGAAGTAAAGCTTCCTCCTCCGAAGATGACGTTGACCTTTTACACGGTTAATAATGATCCTGTAATCTGACTGAAAGAAGAAAAGTTACTGCAATGTGACATACTGTTTACTTGCTGTCACTAAATGGATGTTTAATCATTCACACACATACAGAAGTATTGGGTCAAATAAGTACAAGAGTCAAGTCAAAATCACCTATAACGGTGTTGTCAAACACAAAAAAATATTGACTAAAGTCTCTGGGTTTTGAATGTTCTCAAGTCTCCCAATTGGCACAGAACCACACCCTAGTCTGACGTGGTTGTCATTTTCTCCTTTTGTAGTGGGTCATGACACTGCTGTGTAAGTGACAAGCTTGCGAGCTCTTCAAAACACTGCCTCACGCAGTTGGTAATGACTTCAGAAAGTCCTGTTCCCTCTTACAAGCCAGGAGACGAAACATGCCAAGCTGTTGTGAATCTGTTGCCAGGGATTTTCCAATGTTCTCTCACTGAGACTGTCATACTGACTGGGGGGCTTGGTTCATATCAGGCGAGAGGGCCTCATTGTTCCATTGGGTAAGTGTGTAGTCTGGAGGCTCTGAGATCACCTAATGGTGCGCTGGCCAGCTGTGGAACTGCCTGTAAAAGTGATGTCATTTGTTCTTGAACGCTTCATGTGTTAGTGATCAGCCAACCAGAATAATGGGGGGGGGACTCTGGGTCAGCGACTCGGCAAACTACAAAAGCACGCTTTTGTCCTGAGGAGATGGGCTGCTAAGGGAAATTAGCCCCATTAGTAGTGCAGTAGTCCAATTATCAGGGAACTGTATCTCTAGAAGACGATCTACGGTATTGAATGTATCAAATCAAATGTATTCTCCACACCAGGAATGCCTTTAATGAAGATGGATTAAAGATGTGTTGTTGTTGTTGTTGTTGCTGTTACTATCCCTTGGTTGTCTGACTTAATACAGACAGTGGATGAGCTGGTCGTATTCACTTAGTGTTGTTATGAATGATCAGCCAATAGAAAACGAACCGGTAAATCCAAAGAATTCTCTTTTCTTTCCCTGGCAACAAGATGGACGTCCCTTCAGATTTCACCAGACATCCTTGTCACTGCCCTACATCCCCTCTCCTCTAGGGCCTGCAGTGCTGGCACTACCCACAGCATCACCAATGTCGCCAAGAGATCGGTACTTGGCACACCAACAGAGCGGCACAGTTCCCTCCCCCCTTTTGGTTTATGTAAAGGCATTAATGCAAGCACATGCAACGGGATTAGGGTTAGCAACAAACCAACAAAAACAGACAGACAGAAGGTGGAGGGCAGGTCGGGTTGAAGGAACCTGTTTGGGCTGTTAAGGCACCATCAGGATGTTCTAATTTAACCTCCCTTGTTTTGCTCCTCTTCGGAGATGAGTTCACAGCTAATGTTCTGCGATGTCGCTTCTGTTGTACAATACGAAGCCATAAACTGCTCTGCTCCAGAGGTCTGTGGAGTGTCTTGTCTGAAGCTGTAGCCTTGTGTTGCTGCTGAGTGGATGTAGCTGCCCTCACTGTTGCCAGTTCAGAAATGATACTACCTATGTAATGGCAACCGTCTGATCGGCATGTGATGTATGAATCATCTGCTTTTATAAAACAATGTACGCTACCTAGCAGTGCTAATTTTGGCGCTCTTTTTTAAAAATGTAGTCTAGTCTTAGTAGTTTTCACTATGGGATGCACCTACGTCACTATGGGATGCACCTACGTCACTATGGGATGCACCTACGTCACTATGGGATGCACCTACGTCACTATGGGATGCACCTCCGTCACTATGGGATGCACCTCCGTCACTATGGGATGCACCTCCATCAATATGGGATGCACCTCCATCAATATGGGATGCACCTTCATCACTATGGGATGCACCTCCATCACTATGGGATGCACCTCCATCACTATGGGATGCACCTCCATCACTATGGGATGCACCTCCATCACTATGGGATGCACCTCCATCACTATGGGATGCACCTCCATCACTATGGGATGCACCTCCATCACTATGGGATGCACCTCCGTCACTATGGGATGCCCAGACACTGATGTCCAGAAGTAGAACTGGGGCTAAAGACTTTGAAAGGGAGCTAATAACTGTTTTGCCCGTTGACGTCTAGTGACTCTTAGTGACGTCTAGTGACTCCTAGTCACTAAATCTCGAGTCCCAAGTCCCCTTGTGCTCGATGGCCGAGTCACCGATGGTTGAGTCACGAGTTCCTATGGCTGGTCCAAGTCCCAGTGCTCGAAACCTGGTCCAAGTGTTCAAGTCTGACTCATTAAATCAGAATAAAGTTATTTACCCAGTCAGATATAGTGGAGTGGAAATAAATTGTTTGCTATCCTTTTTCCTTTCGTTCTGTTGCCACCAAATGTTTGCATATAGGCTACTGTTAATGTTACCATGGCTACGTTCAGTTGAAATACATTCTCAAATGTTGCAAATGGAAATGTCCTGAATAGGGCTTACATTATTCCTTATTCATCATGTCAGAGAGGCATGTTTCTTCTATCTGAATGTTCCAAAACGTTGCGTCCTGCTTAACGCGTCCACAGGTTGTTAGCTATAGCTAGCTAATGAGGTAACATGACAGAACAAGGTGTAGCCTAAACCAATGTCTAACGCTCCGGTCCCCAAGTAGCCTAGTTTTAGAATGGCCCGCGATATGCTTCCTGAATGTAAAATGCTGCCCACCAAATGTATGTAAGAAAGAAGAAAAAAAGTAGCAATGGTATTATAGGTCATATCTTTTGACCAGTAAGCCGAGGAAAAGAAGGAGACATGGCTACATTTGTTACAGAATCTGTCTATGAAATGCAGTGGAGAAAGTGGGAGGGTTGAGTGACACTACAATTTAAAAAGACAGCCTACTTTTCCATACTTAGGGAGAGAAAAACAAAGCTAGACTATCGTTATTAAACTTAATGCCGCTATTGTTAATCATTTCGTAAAGCAGCTTGTGTTTCTTAACCAGGCAAAGGGTAGCTAACTAGAAGGCTGGTGGTGACTGGTTAGCTATGGAGAAGCAAGAGAGTCGCCTGCACGATGTGTATAATTTGAGGCGGAGCCAGAGCGAAGCCTGTCTGCCCACACTCATTGCTTTGTCCCCCGCAGCTCACCAGCTGATGCAGGCTGTGTGTGCCGGGTGTGGCATATCCTTCCCACTATCTGTTAACAGAACAGCACTGCTCATCTGTGCTGCTACTATTAATGGTGCTTATCACTGAAAACCTCTCAATCGTTTCAAAAACCCTTGTCCAGTCCACTTCGTAGTCAGATTTTAGTCACAGTTTAAGTCAACTGAAATGAAAAATCAATTTTGTTTAGTTACCATTTTTTTCAGGGTTTGTTTAGTCAGATATAGTTGCGTCAATTGCCCCAGAAATTTTTTTTTGACAACAATTTTGGTCACTATTTTTGATGATGAAATGAACACAGCTACCTGTACCTTTATCCACAGTGTGATGATAATAGTCTCACTGAAAGGGCTTGGTTCATGGTAGTATGAAGCAGCACCGTGAATACATGGAGGGACTGAAAGGAAAAGTGAGATATTTTCTGATTCAATCCATAAGGTCTTTGCCTGCGTTATTGAAATGTAATAACAGTATAATTAATCAATGTGTAAGTGTCCAGTAAAACAGATACATTGGACAAGTTAACAGCTGTTTCATCGGGCAAGTCATTTCATGTTGTCTATCATACAGTACATGCAGAGAGAGCATGGCCATGAGTTTCCTTTCGTCGTAGAATTCTGCCTTTTCTTCCATCGACCCACGACGACCCTTATTCACTATGGACCACAGTGTCATCAACCTACGACGACCCTTATTCACTATGGAACACAGTGTCATCAACCCACGATGACCCTTATTCACTATGGAACACAGTGTCATCAACCCACGACGACCCTTATTCACTATGGACCACAGTGTCATCAACCCACGACGACCCTTATTCACTATGGACCACAGTGTCATCAACCCACGACGACCCTTATTCACTATGGACCACAGTGTCATCAACCCACGACGACCCTTATTCACTATGGACCACAGTGTCATCAACCCACGACGACCCTTATTCACTATGGACCACAGTGTCATCAACCCACGACGACCCTTATTCACTATGGAACACATTGTCATCAACCTACGATGACCCTTATTCACTATGGAACACAGTGTCATCAACCCACGATGACCCTTATTCACTATGGAACACAGTGTCATCAACCTACGATGACCCTTATTCACTATGGAACACAGTGTCATCAACCCACGACGACCCTTATTCACTATGGAACACAGTGTCATCAACCCACGACGACCCTTATTCACTATGGACCACAGTGTCATCAACCCACGACGACCCTTATTCACTATGGACCACAGTGTCATCAACCCACAACGACCCTTATTCACTATGGAACACATTGTCATCAACCTACGATGACCCTTATTCACTATGGAACACAGTGTCATCAACCCACGATGACCCTTATTCACTATGGAACACAGTGTCATCAACCTACGATGACCCTTATTCACTATGGAACACAGTGTCATCAACCCACGACGACCCTTATTCACTATGGAACACAGTGTCATCAACCCACAACGACCCTTATTCACTATGGAACACAGTGTCATCAACCCACGACGACCCGTATTCACTATGGAACACAGTGTCATCAACCCACGATGACACTTATTCACTATGGACCACAGTGTCATCAACCTACGATGACCCTTATTCACTATGGACCACAGTGTCATCAACCCACGACAACCCTTATTCACTATGGACCACAGTGTCATCAACCTACGATGACCCTTATTCACTATGGAACACAGTGTCATCAACCCACGACGACCCATATTCACTATGGACCACAGTGTCATCAACCGACGACGACCCTTATTCACTATGGAACACAGTGTCATCAACCCACGACGACTCTTATTCACTATGGAACACAGTGTCATCAACCCACGATGACCCTTATTCACTATGGAACACAATGTCATCAACCCATGACAACCCTTATTCACTATGGAACACAATGTCATCAACCGACGACGACCCTTATTCACTATGGACCACAGTGTCATCAACCCACGACGACCCTTATTCACTATGGAACACAATGTCATCAACCCACGACGACCCTTATTCACTATGGAACACAGTGTTATCAACCCACGATGACCCTTATTCACTATGGAACACAGTGTCATCAACCCACGACGACCCGTATTCACTATGGACCGGTGGGGTAGCCTAGTGGTTAGAGCGTTGGACTAGTACCCGGAAGGTTGCAAGCTCAAACCCCCGAGCTGACAAGGTACAAATCTGTCGTTCTGCCCCTGAACAGGCAGTTAACCCACTGTTCCTAGACCGTCATTGAAAATAAGAATTTGTTCTTAACTGACTTGCCTTGTTAAATAAAGTTTAAAAATATATATATTTTAAACTATGGAACACACAGAGAACAGTGTCAGGCATGGGCTAAATATACAGTTGAAGTCGGAAGTTTACATACACTTAGGTTGGAGTCAATAAAACTTGTTTTCAGCCACTCAACAAATGTCTTCTTAACAAACTATAGTTTTGGCAAGTCGGTTAGGACATCTACTGTGTGCATGACACAAGTCATTTTTCCAACAATTGTTTACAGATGGATTATTTAACTTCTAATTCACTGTATCACAATTCCAGTGGGTCAGAAGTTTACATACACTAAGTTGACTGTGCCTTTAAACAGCTTGGAAAATTCCAGAAAATGATGTCATGGTTTTATAAGCTTCTGATAAGCTAATTTACATCATTTGAGTCAATTGGAGTGGTGTACCTGTGGATGTATTACAAGGCCTACCTTCAAGCTCAGTGCCTTTTTGCTTGACATCATGGGAAATCAAAATGAAATCAAATGATTTCAATGAAATCAAATGAAATCAAAATGAACCAGACCTCAGAAAGAGATTGTAGACCTCCACAAGTCTGGTTCATCCTTGGGAGCAATTTCCAAATGCCTGAAGGTACCACATTCATCTGTACAAACAATAGTACGCAAGTATAAACACCATGGGACCACGCAGCTGTCATACCACTCAGGAAGGAGACGTGTTCTGTCTCCTAGAGATGAACGTACTTTGGTGCGAAAAGTGCAATTCAATCCGAGAACAACAGCAAAGGACTTTGTGAAGATGCTGGAGGAAACAGGTAAAAAAGTATCTATATCCACAGTAAAACGAGTCTTATATCGACATAACCTGAAAGGCCGCTCAGCAAGGAAGAAGCCACTGCTCCTAAACCGTCATAAAAAAGCCAGACTACAGTTTACAGTATAAATTTCTCATCCTAACTGACCCAAGACAGGGATTTTTTTTTACAAGGATTACATGTCAGGAATTGTGAAAAACAGAGTTGAAATGTATTTGGCTAAGGTGTATGTAAACTTCCGACTTCAACTGTATGTCTGAAATACATAGTGTAAATAATGCTGCCAAATGTTTTCCTCCTAATGTTCCCTTCTGTGGAAGGGAGAGTGGAAATAGCAGTGGAGTGAGTGAGTGAGTGAGTGTGTGTGTGTGTGTGGGGGGGGGGGGGGGGGGGAGTATAAGCCTCTAGCACAGAGAATGTGTAAGTTACAGACAGATAACGAGGTCATGAAACACATGCAGGGGTAGACAACTCCTCCACACAAGCATTCCCTGAGCTGCATTTCATGCGTATGAATATCAGTGGAAGAACGTGATAGAAATGCTATTTTCTATTGGATGTGTGGATATGTTGGTGCGAGAGGTGGGGCTACTGCTGGGTCTTTGCAGTTCAATACAGCGAGCAGGGGGCTCATACTTCATCAAACCTTCAGAAGCAGGATTTTGGGGTAGAAGCTCTTTAGTGCTCTGGTTAACCTCGAGGAGGTATCTCCTCTTTCCTCATCAGGCACCAACAGAAAGACCAAGGACAAGGGATCATAAACTGAGAGTGACTACCTGGTCTAGAAAACTGTTTTAAAACCTTTTCTTTTCATGTAATAATGAACACAACCCTGATTTGAAAAGTATTCAGCACAAGTCTACGGGAAACAAAGGTGTGTTTATAACTAAAGCTGGAACTAATAGGATTATTCCAATCTGGTATTTGGAATTAATATGCTAATAGTTAGACCAGTGAGTAACTGTTATGCGTGTTTCACTGAAACTATTATGACCGCTGGATGAATTAAATTAGTATGATCGGTGAGCACAATTATTTAATTCTCATGTAATTCTCTGTATTTGTGTACTACCCCACACCAAGGCCAGGGCCCCATCACATGTCCTGGCTTCACCTTCTAAATCAAAGCCTAGTTTATGTTTTAAAATAAACATTATGGACACTTACCACGCTGCGTTTTGGTCCTCCGATCCTTCTCGCTTCTCCTCCTCAGAAGAGGAGGACGAGATCCCTTACAACAATGTTCAGGGCCATACAATTTGTTCATTGTACAGTATACAGCCTACAATGCACTGTACTACAGTATACAATACTAAAAGGGACAAAAATCAAAGGAGTAAACATGTGATCAATGTGCTTCTTCTTGTCTTTGGGCTGGGTCAGGCCAGAGCACTTGGTCGACATCACAAGCAATATTGTCCCTCCTGAGTGTCACGAATATTACCGAAGGTGGCTCCCCTTCCTGTTCGGGTGGCGCTCGGCGGTCGTCGTCGCCGGTCTACTAGCTGCCACCGATCCCTTTTTCCTTTTCGTTTGTTTTGGTCTAATTGTTTTCACCTGTTCCTTGTTGGGGTTTTGGGATGGGTGTTATTTAAGTTGGTTTAGCCCGCTGGTGTTTGTGCTTGTGGTTATTGTATGTTAGCGGTGTATTGTTGATTTGGGGTTTTGGGAGGGGTGTTATTTAAGTTGGTTTAGCCCGCTGGTGTTTGTGCTTGTGGTTATTGTATGTTAGCGGTGTATTGTTGATTTGGGGTTTTGGGAGGGGTGTTATTTAAGTTGGTTTAGCCCGCTGGTGTTTGTGCTTGTGGTTATTGTATGTTAGCGGTGTATTGTTGATTTGGGGTTTTGGGAGGGGTGTTATTTAAGTTGGTTTAGCCCGCTGGTGTTTGTGCTTGTGGTTATTGTATGTTAGCGGTGTATTGTTGATTTGGGGTTTTCGCTGTCCGTTGTTTGTAACAGTGGTATTGGGTTATTGTTTGCGCCTGTGTTTTTGGGCTTCACCCTATTTTGTACCTGTTCCTGTTATGGAGGACATTAAAGCGTTTTTCCAGTTTACCTTCTGCTCTCTGCGTCTGACTCCACACCCATCACTCTCACGGCGTTACACTGAGGCAACGGAGGAAGAAGCCTCTTGTGTGCCAAATCCAGCCCTGACATGATTACTCACCTATATCACCACAGGCTAAATCCATGGCTTGCAGCAGATTTACTCTGGTGTAGGGTTGTCTATCATACACTTTCCATCTCCAAGAGGAGAAAAACTCCCCAATCGGGTTCAGGAAAGGCGAGTATGGAGGGAGGTACAAGTTCATAAACTGCCCATTGATGTTAAACCATTCCCTTACCTGAGCAGCTTGGTGGAAACTGACATTGTCCCACACTATCACATAGGTGGGAATGGGATTCTCATTTAGCTCTTGACTCTGCTCATCTTGAACCTGCTGCTCAAATAAAATATCTCTTAGATTGGCAATAAATCTTAGAAGGTGCTGGGTGTTATATGCCCCGAGTGTAACATGGTGATGTAGAACACCATGGTTGCTGACAGCAGCACAGATTGTGACATTGCCACCTCGTTGACCAGGGACTTCAACAATGGCCCGCTGTCCAATCATGTTTCGGCCTCTCCTTCTCCTCTTTGTTAGATTGAAACCTGCTTCATCGACAAAGATGAACTCATGGGGTCTGTCCAAGGATTCCAAGTCAAATATTGTCTGTGTAGAAATACAATATACTGTATGTATGATTTTGTAAGTAGTACAGAGACAGTGCTATACTGTAGAGTACAATTAGGCTTCTGATTCACATACATTCTATGTACTGAAGAGTAATGTTATTCACATAGTATGTGTTAGTACTGTAGACAATCTGGATTACAGTAAATGTTTCTGAATGTACACTTACTTGCACATACTGAGCTCGTAGTTCATTCACCCTTGGTGAGTTGCGCTCAAAAGGTACTCTGTATACTTGTTTCATTCGCATGCTGTTACGATGGAGTACACGGCCAATTGTGGAAATGCTCACATTGTCGATTCCCTGGAAGTGTGTGTTGTTTTGTATCACTCGTTCCTGGATTTCTCTGAGTCGTATTGCATTATCTTGAAGGACCATGCCAACTATAACGGTCTCTTGCTCCTGAGTGAATATAGCTGTCCTTCCACCTGCAAGTGGCAGCCTTGCAATTCTACAAAAGGTAGTTGGGCAGTTACAAAACATATTCATGCAGTACAATACATACAGTGATTCACTTTACACATGTCTATTGAAACAGCTGCATATAGTGTAGTACAGTACATTTGCTCTACTCATATGATCAGGCCCATGCACTGTATCTGGTACAGTAAATTTGCCATTACAAGAATACAGTAGTATACTGTACCTGTTCTCTTCTCTGAATGTCCTTACTATGGTGGACACAGAAAATTGGCTCAAAGTCCTGCTTCCCTTATTGTCAGTCCATGGACAAGAACATGGTCTATAACTTGCTCGAATTTCATCAGATATTTCCACTCTTTGTCTTCCTCTTCCTCTTCGTCCTCCTCTTCCTCTTTCTTGCCCTCTTCCTCCTCGTCGCCCACCTCGCATACGCACTCGTCCTCTCACATTGTTTCTTCTATCCATTCTCAGGCTTTCTCCTTCCCACCTTCAACAACCTGTTTGCTCTCTGAACTGGCTTATATTGGTTGTGTCGCATCATTTGAAACAGGTTAAATCCATGTTGAGTGGTTGTGTTCAATCAATGACATGTGTTCTCTATTTGTATTTCATTGTTGCCACTTGTGTTTACCAGTATGGATGACATGTGCATTAGAGTGCATAATGTGTTTTGAGAATGAGAATGTGCTTAGAGTTTTGCTGAAAAGTCTAAGTGAGATCTGCAAATTGTGTTTTACCATGTGAAATGGTTTAAGGTATTGACAACAGACTACATAATTAGCTAAATGAGTCCAGGCAACTGAGAACTTTGTTCAGCCAATGGGTTTTAGTGTTTTAGCAATTTGAGAAAAACTGTAACACCCGCTCCCTTAACCCGGAAGCCATCCGCACCAACGTGTCGGAGGAAACACTGTTCAACTGATGACCGAGGTCAGCCTGCAGGCACCTGGCCCGCCACAAGAAGTTGCTAGAGAGTGATGAGCCAAGTAAAGCCCCCCCCCCCCCCGGACGACACTGGGCCAATTGTGCTACGCCCTAAGGGACTCCTGGTCACGGCTGGTGACACAGCCTGGAATTGAACCAGGGTCTGTCGTGATGCCGCAACACTGCAATGCTGCATCACCCAATGAAATTAATTTTCAAAATCATTCAAGTAGCTTTTGGCGGATCAGTCTTTCCCCTCAAATATTAGTTCAGTTTTACTAGTTCAGTTTTACTTAGCTTTTATGCTGTTCTTGTTCCCCTATAAGGATAGTTTTGTCAACAAGGTTGCATTTCTGTGCCATTCTTCTAAGCCAACTGCTTGACATATGATCAGGCCCATGCACTGTATCTGGCCTGGAATGTCTTTGACTGTCCAGTGTTTCTCTTCTCATTTGGTTTCCACACCATGTAAATCCCAACTCTTACAACAACACTGTCTGAATCAGCCCAATGTTCCCTGCCATTTGTGATTTGTACACAAAGCCTTTGTTTGTGGGAGAAAAGGTTGGCCAATCGGCCAACTGAAAAGAGCGTGTCAAAGGAGAGAGTAGAGCAAACCATGAGATATAGTGCTAGAGGCGTCACTACAGACCCTGGTTCGATTCCAGGCTGTATCACAACCGGCCGTGATTGGGAGTTCCATAGGGCGCCGCACAATTGGCCCGAGCGTCGTTAAGGGTTTGGCCGGGGGTAGACTGTCATTGTAAATAAGAGTGTGTTCTTAACTGACTTGCCTCGTTAAATAAAGGTTAAATAAGCTGTGTGTGTGTGTGTGTGTGTCTTTAATTGCCATCAGGCCTCTGCTGTACCCTCCTCCCATATAGACTGGTGATGAGTCAGCAGAAAAAGGCTGCCTTGTTTTCTATGCAGCGTTCTATCTGTTTTTGTGTGTTTTTTTGTTGCTGTGTTCTATGAGGGAGTGAGTAACTTACCGTTAGCTGGAGCCTGGGCGTGGCTTGGAGTGGGTGCTAGGGGATGCAGCGATGATGAATGTAGAGAGGGGGGAGGGAGATCTTCATCTGGCTAGAGACAGGATCCCAATATCGTGCACTGTTACCAGTCCCTGTACGGCCATTGCAATACATGGTATCAGCTGTACCTTTTCTTTGTTAATGTGTCTAGTTTTTCTAATCAACGGGACGATTTGAGCCCTGTTTAATTAGTTGGCATACAGATTAGTTTGTTTGCTTGTTGGCTTTTACACCAGTCTGATAAAGGTCTCTTCTCAGATGAGGCCAGATTGCTTTTACACACAGTGCCTATAAAACATGCATATCCCCCCAACCCAATCCCCCCTTTGAGATCAGTATCCCCCTCCTTAATCCTCTGCCTGCATTGTGACTGTTTGCTCTTTGACAGAAGTTCTGGAGAGGATTGCTATGGTCTCCTCTGTGTTCCTCCTCTGGACTCGTGCCACTGGGCCTGGTGGGGAATGGTGGGGGGGAATGTGTGTGTGTGTGTGTGTGTGTGTGTGTGTGTGTGTGTGTGTGTGTGTGTGTGTGTGTGTGTGTGTGTGTGTGTGTGTGTGTGTGTGTGTGTGTGTGTGTGTGTGTGTGTGTGTGGGTGGACGTGTGGGGAAAAGGAGGCTGCTGTGGTGGGTTCTGCCTCAGAGAACACTGCCAGACTGACAGAACTCTGAGATCGGATGGTTAAACTATAGCCTACAGTATGGGGCGGCAGGTAGCCTAGTGGTTAGAACATTGGGCCAGTAACTGAAAGGTTGCTAGATCAAATCGCTGAGCTGACAAAGTAAAATATGTTGTTCTGCTCCCGAACAAGGCAGTTAACCCACTATTCCTAAGCTGTCATTGTAAATAAGAATATCTTCTTAACTGACTTGCCTAGTTAAATAAAATATTGAGAACAGCAGTCAGTCCAACCATCTCCCCAGTGTTTGCCTCTCTCCAGGGACCTTGTACAGACAGAGCAGAGGGGGTTTGACAGAATGGGTTGAGAAGGGGACAACCTATTGTGCTCCTAGCGCTGTCTTAATATATATGCACATGCACTTTGCATGCTAATGGGGTTTCCTGGCTTTGGCCTTTCGGCTACAAACGGCAGGTGCTAAAATGAAGTGTTTCCAAGCCTGTCAGCCTCTCTCGGTTTTCATGTATCCCTTAGTGCTGAGCGATTCACCGAAATGTCGGTTTAAAAAATAAAAAATAAATGTAACTACTAATTGACAGACAGTTAGATTATTTTAAATCCATTCCTTTTATTTGAATGACCATAATCCAATGCGCTGCTATTTTGTCCGGTCTGTGTTTCTTTCACTCCTTCTACGTAGCTGAAAGAAGAACGAGTGATCATGAGGCGATACATAGAGAGAGGTTTCTTCACCAGGTATCTCTACCTGAAAATACACTACCTAAGTGATAGATAGTTGGTATTCAGCAGTCATACAAGTACTGTAGGCCTTATTTACTTTGAAGAACTACTAAAATAGTGATTTTGTCAGACAACATAGTCAGCAGCTCTGTAGAGATCAGATGATGACTTGGAATGAAATAATAAAGTTATCAAATAAAACTAATGTAATATGCACAATAACTGAAATATTTTATTAAAGTAAAGTAATGTGTATAAATGATGGTGAATAAGTGATCAGCAGTAATGGGCAGTCACTACCATCATGGGGCTTCTGTTAATAGTTTTATTCTGTGTTGATACAGCATTCAACCCACATAATGCATAGTGCATTTAAAGTATTAAAAAAATATTCTAAACCGAAATCGTGATTATTTTTTTATGATCGAACTGAAACCGAACCGACCTCAAAAAGCACCAATCGCTCAGCACTAGTATCACTTCAACCAGACCTTATAAACACCACAAAATGCTTCACTTATCTCTTTCATCTCCCCAGATTCACCAAAGTCTATCACTGACGGTGACCTAGCCTTGATTTTCAAGGCTTCCTCACGTTTGTTTTGGGAGTATGGTAACACGTGACTATGTCAGACCGACCGGCCCCTAATGAAACCCTAAGCCAGCAGGGTGTAAAACGGGGGGAGGGCGTGTGGGCTAGTGCTGTTACATGTTGACCGCTGTTTGACCTGAGGAAGGATGTGGCTGATGTCAGGAGGATTCTTCGGTATTCCTCCAAGGACATGTAGTGGGGTCCCAGGGGGGCAGTCGGGCCCCTCGATGAACTAGAATCTCTTCCTCTGGTCCTCCTTTCTTTCCTTCTGTCCTCTTTTACACAGGTCATCGAAAAATGTGTGCAGTCCCTCTCTGATCCACCCCGTACTATTTATAGGACCTAAGCGCCGTCTGTTCAAGCAAGGGCGTTCGTTAGCCGCAATGGACAAACTGTAATCTGTCCAGCTCATTGGCTAATACACCTCTGTCAAATGGACAAACTGTAATCTGTCCAGCTCATTGGCTAATACACCTCTGTCAAATGGACAAACTGTAATCTGTCCATCTCATTGGCTAATACACCTCTGTCAAATGGACAAACTGTAATCTGTCCATCTCATTGGCTAATACACCTCTGTCAAATGGACAAACTGTAATCTGTCCATCTCATTGGCTAATACACCTCTGTCATTTGACCCACCACCTCACAATGACAGCTGGGTTAGATTATAGGTTGGATACTACGATGTGAGTGTTTGTGCCTAATTAGCGATGGGACCGGGCAGATATGTGCTGAAAGGTGGTGCATGGTGTTACCCACTAGACCAGGGATGGGTAATTATGTTCTCTCTTGTTATGTCAGTCACTGATAGTCACTCAATTAGCACATGTCAGCTAACATTTTTTAGATTGGTTAGTTAGTCTATCGGCCAGTTATGTAAACTTAGTAATCATGGTTGACCTACTGACGAGAAATGGAAAAAATGTAGAATTGCAAGAAATTAGCTGTAACACAGAAAATGTTCATCTCTGCCCCGTGGCAAAATGAGTAGAATTGCATTAAATTAGATTTAAACCAGCATCTTTTCCTCTCCGTCCCATGGCAAAATGTGTAGAATTGCACAAAATGAACTCTCAAACGTAATTTTTTTCTCTCCACTGTCGGGGAGAGGGTGGGTATGTGGGTATGTGGGTATGCAGACCAGTGAGCAACTGCGTCCCCCTCATGATGAGTTCTGATATTTTGTGGCCCCCACTCCCATCAAACTTCCCCATCCCTGCACCAGACCAACCCCAGGCCACCATACAATATGTTTTTAACTCAATTCTATCTGACATGATTTACAGCTTCTCAAATCGGGGAAAATGACCATTCAGACAAATTGAATCTGGAGGATGATGAACTTTAGGTGTCATCCTCCAAGCCAGTCAATGAATTGTGATCTTTGTTCATGGCCTTGAGGGGAAAAAAAGAGATTGGTTGAGAGAGTGAACGATTGTAGAGACTCGTGTCAGCCCACGATTTGAGCATTTTACATTTGAGAGACAGAGTGTTTAGGTAATTAAACCTGCCTTTTTGGAAAGCACTTTGTGCTAATCTGCTAGGCTAAGCTTTCAGTGAAGCCAGACCACCAGATGGATTTTGTGTGGAAATGGAGTCTACAGCGTGACTCACTGGTTCTGTGACCCCCTGCTGCATGTCAATGTTTACAGTCCCGTTTTTTCACAAGTCAATTGAGCTCTATTGTTTTGCCTCTCTGGCATACTGAAGGGAAATATAATGCATATCAATCACACAGCTAGGCCCGTTAATATTTTCTCCCAGAGAGGCAACAGTCTAGAATATATGACAACATTCTGAGACAATCTTATGAAGCAACAAAGATGAGTCCTCTGTGGCGATTCATTTCCATTTCTCGTTCATTTCTCATTAATTTCATCTCAGTCTCATCTCAGATGCCGCCATTCCCGGGCTAATATAAAGTCAAGCAGAGTGAGTCATCATTGATAGATAGCTCAGGCAGGGGAGTTGTATTTTTTATGAGATTACACGGGGATACATAGACAGAAATAGAGTCCCTCTCTGCTTTGATCATGCACCATCCACAGCAGACACTTTTTATTCCCTGTCCCTTTTATTCCTTTTTATTCCCTGTCAGAAAAATTAAATAAATTAATTCAACTATTACCTGTCAGAGGCTGACTGAAGGTGATGAAATGGATGGGGTGGAAAGGAGGTTAAGGTGCTATGTTGTTAGTCATTAATGACATCAGGGGCTTGGGAAAAAAAGCTGCTCAGAAATGTCTGTGGTACAAAATAGAGTGCTTTACTTCCTCCTGGCTGCCTTAGGTCGAAACGCCAAGGCTCGGTTGATCAGCGAGCACTAAAAGAAGTAGACATGTGGCCCTTCACCCGTCACGAAATTGGTTATTTTTGGAGAAAGGTAATCGCAGTGAGGAATATCAAGAGCCATTTGGGGGAATGTAGATGGACAGGTAGATGTGTTAGCAGAGAGGAGCGGTTGTATGGACGGTTCTCTAATTGAGTCTGACACTTCTTGGGACAGCATCTATCCTGAATGGATTGGTATTGACACTGAGGTTAACCAGATAGATACAAGCCACTACACAAACATCTCAACTTTGAGGCAAAACAAACAGAATGTTTTGTGCATTCTTTTTCTAAGTCCTATGACCTTCTGATCCCGGGTTTCTCAACCTTTTTGGTACCAGGCCCAGGCTCGGGCAAGCAATGGTCCTTCCTGTACCAAGGTTTGACAAACAATGGCCCTTCCTGTACCAGGGATTGACAACCAATGGTCTTTCCTATACCAGGGATTGACAACCAATGGCCCTTCCTGTACCAAGGTTTGACAACCAATGGGTCTTCCTGTACCAAGGGTTGACAACCAATGGTCTTTCCTATACCAGGGATTGACAACCAATGGCCCTTCCTGTACCAGGGATTGACAACCAATGGTCCTTCCTGTACCAGGGATTGACAACCAATGGTCCTTCCTGTACCAGGAATTGACAACCAATGGTCCTTCCTGTACCAGGGATTGACAACCAATGGTCTTTCCTGTACCAAGGATTGACAACCAATGGTCTTTCCTGTACCAAGGATTGACAACCAATGGCCCTTCCTATACCAGGGAATGACAACCAATGGCCCTTCATGTACCAGGGATTGACAACCAATGGCTCTTCCTGTACCAGGGATTGACAACCAATGGCCCTTCCTGTACCAGGGATTGACAACCAATGGGTCTTCCTGTACCAGGGATTGACAACCAATGGCTCTTCCTGTACCAGGGATTGACAACCAATGGCTCTTCCTGTACCAGGGATTGACAACCAATGGCTCTTCCTGTACCAGGGATTGACAACCAATGGCTCTTCCTGTACCAGGGATTGACAACCAATGGCTCTTCCTGTACCAGGGATTGACAACCAATGGCTCTTCCTGTACCAGGGATTGACAACCAATGGCTCTTCCTGTACCAGGGATTGACAACCAATGGCTCTTCCTGTACCAGGGATTGACAACCAATGGCTCTTCCTGTACCAGGGATTGACAACCAATGGCTCTTCCTGTACCAGGGATTGACAACCAATGGCTCTTCCTGTACCAGGGATTGACAACCAATGGCTCTTCCTGTACCAGGGACTGACAACCAATGGCTCTTCCTGTACCAGGGATTGACAACCAATGGCCCTTCCTGTACCAGGGTTTGACAACCAATGGCTCTTCCTGTACCAGGGATTGACAACCAATGGCTCTTCCTGTACCAGGGATTGACAACCAATGGCTCTTCCTGTACCAGGGATTGACAACCAATGGCTCTTCCTGTACCAGGGATTGACAACCAATGGCCCTTCCTGTACCAGGGATTGACAACCAATGGCTCTTCCTGTACCAGGGATTGACAACCAATGGCCCTTCCTATACCAGGGATTGACAACCAATGGCTCTTCCTGTACCAGGGATTGACAACCAATGGCTCTTCCTGTACCAGGGATTGACAACCAATGGCTCTTCCTGTACCAGGGATTGACAACCAATGGCTCTTCCTGTACCAGGGTTTGACAACCAATGGCTCTTCCTATACCAGGGATTGACAACCAATGGCCCTTCCTGTACCAGGGATTGACAACCAATGGTCCTTCCTATACCAGGGATTGACAACCAATGGTCCTTCCTGTACCAGGGATTGACAACCAATGGTCCTTCCTGTACCAGGGATTGACAACCAATGGTCCTTCCTGTACCAGGGAATGACAACCAATGGTCCTTCCTATACCAGGGATTGACAACCAATGGGTCTTCCTGTACCAGGGATTGACAACCAATGGGTCTTCCTGTACCAGGGATTGACAACCAATGGGTCTTCCTGTACCAGGGATTGACAACCAATGGGTCTTCCTGTACCAGGGATTGACAACCAATGGGTCTTCCTGTACCAGGGATTGACAACCAATGGTCCTTCCTGTACCAGGGATTGACAACCAATGGCTCTTCCTGTACCAGGGATTGACAACCAATGGTCCTTCCTGTACCAGGGATTGACAACCAATGGTCCTTCCTCCATGTGGACAGCTAACAATGCAATTAGCACTTGAGAACCTTCTCAGGAACTGGTTGGCATCATCTCTGGGACTGGTTGGCATCATGTCAGGAATTGGTTGGCATCATCTCAGGAACTGGTTGGCATCATCTCTGGGACTGGATGGCATCATCTCTGGGACTGGTTGGCATCATGTCAGGAACTGGTTGGCATCATGTCGGGAAATGGTTGGCATCATCTCAGGAACTGGTTGGCATCATCTCAGGAACTGGTTGGCATCATCTCTGGGACTGGATGGCATCATCTCTGGGACTGGTTGGCATCATGTCAGGAACTGGTTGGCATCATGTCGGGAACTGGTTGGCATCATCTCTGGGACTGGATGGCATCATCTCTGGGACTGGTTGGCATCATGTCAGGAACTGGTTGGCATCATCTCAGGAACTGGTTGGCATCATCTCTGGGACTGGATGGCATCATCTCTGGGACTGGTTGGCATCATGTCAGGAACTGGTTGGCATCATGTCGGGAAATGGTTGGCATCATCTCAGGAACTGGTTGGCATCATCTCAGGAACTGGTTAGCATCATGTCGGGAAATGGTTGTCATCATCTCAGGAACTGGTTGGCATCATCTCAGGAACTGGTTGGCATCATGTCGGGAACTGGTTGGCATCATCTCTGGGACTGGATGGCATCATCTCTGGGACTGGTTGGCATCATGTCAGGAACTGGTTGGCATCATCTCAGGAACTGGTTGGCATCATCTCTGGGACTGGATGGCATCATCTCTGGGACTGGTTGGCATCATGTCAGGAACTGGTTGGCATCATGTCGGGAAATGGTTGGCATCATCTCAGGAACTGGTTGGCATCATCTCAGGAACTGGTTAGCATCATGTCGGGAACTGGTTGGCATCATCTCTGGGACTGGTAGGCATCATCTCTGGGTCTGGATGGCATCATCTCAGGAACTGGTTGGCATCATGTCAGGAACTGGTTGGCATCATCTCTGGGTCTGGTTGGCATCATCTTTGGGACTGGTTGGCATCATCTCTGGGACTGGTTGGCATCATCTCTGGGACTGGATGGCATCATCTCTGGGACTGGTTGGCATCATCTCTGGGACTGGTTGGCATCATCTCTGGGACTGGATGGCATCATCTCTGGGACTGGATGGCATCATCTCTGGGACTGGATGGCATCATCTCTGAGACTGGTATCGGTTCGTGGGCTGGTTGACATCATCTCTGAGACCGGTATCTGTTCGGGGGCTGGTTGGCATCATCTCTGAGACCGGTTGGCATCATCTCTGAGACCGGTATCGGTTCGGGGGCCAGATATTGAGAAACAATTAAGGTACTGCCTCATGAAAGAGCATCTTCGGGGAGGAGAAGACTGATTTGTGTTAACTCTGATTCCATTGGCTGACTTATTTTCTCTGTTATTGAGCAGTCTGCTGTGGGAGTAGTCAATTCCATTGAGAGCCCAGGTGACCTTAGTGAGCAGTACAATCGGCTAACCGATCGCAGGGGTATCAGGGCTGTGACAGGCAGTCGTTGTATCCGTGCTCGTACCATTGCCCCAAGCAGCTGCTACAGCACTGAGATGTGGGCTTTGTGTACTCTGCTTTAGAGAACATCCGCTGTCGTAGCAGATTTGGCTTTCCACCTGAATCTAAAGAAGGTCTCCATCAAAGGAATCATCTATAATCTAATAAAAAATCCTTCACGTTGGGTTAGGTGGCCATTTTGTTTGAGTATCGTATATTTAAATGCCCAGTAAGTAAGTTAGATGTCATCCTCATAATATATTTGTCATCATGATTGATTTGGGTTATGCACCTTGAAATTCCCATCAAAGCCTATTTTCTAGAATCTACCGTCATGGTTGGTTTTCATTAATGGGAAATCAATCTAATGTGAGTTCAGATCATGTGTAGTGTAACCTGTTAAATTAACTTAACACTCCAATGATCCTGGAACCATGGAGCATGCACAACCTATCTAATCCTACTCAGATGATG